>NC_056728.1:1208851327-1209033827 GCF_019279795.1 Protopterus annectens
GGCACAGGCAGTAACTGTTATACAGACCTGTGACATGTGTTCAACTGTACCCAGGATATGGCACAGCCATGGTGTCACCTTAGTGCCATACCCTTTGTGAGATATGATAACAGACCATCCTCCTGCTGACACATGTACACCTATGACACAAATGCATAACATTATGGAGACCACAATCGCTCAGTGTTACTAACAGCTATAATGCATCATGGCTGGACAGCTACACTACCTGACATGTATGTATTAAACATTACTGCTGACAACATGTTACACAGCAGTACATTGGCACACTGTAGTACAGTCACCATGTGCATCAGAACCATATTAGCCTGTCCCTGCATCGATGTTATGTTTGACAGGGATGTGGCACAGGTATCATCATATGCACAGGGTGTGTTGTTGGTTTGCCAGAGACCTAGGGTGGGCCATACGTTTGACACCATGTGTGTGAGTGAGGGGTGTAAGTTACTGATATGGCCATGGTGATGTGGTGTGTGTAGGTATGGGTTTGCTCTAGGTGTGTTTGTATTGTGTGTGGATATGCATGCACACAGTTCTGCCATGTGGTTGTCCTATACAGGTGTTTGTTGGACAGCTGCAGACCATAACTGGTAGGGTGTGCAGTTCACTGCCTCCAGCCATGGACAGGAGAACTGTGACTCCCAGGGGTGCCATGGGCACGTCCAGGTACAAGCCTTGATATGCTACTGTCCCTTCATGATGACATATGTCCACTGAAACCAGGTCACTCCTGAGAGTGGCCAGGGCCAAATGCACGTGGCCTGCTGTGGTCTGCAGTGCTGGGGCTGGTACTGTCACTACTGGAGCAGCTTGGTGTCCCTGCACGTCCATGTCAACCGCCAGATGTTGGTGTTGCTGGCCTACATCCACATGGCCGTTGCACCAGTCCCACCACATGCTCTAGCATGGACAATCCACAGTCGAGGAGGCCCACCATCTCACCCAACCATCTATCCATGACCTCTGTATAATCATGGCGAGCACCTGCAAGATCACGGATGTTGCCACTTACAGCTGAAAAAGCAGCCCTCTGCAGCCTAAGACCCTGTCTGGTGTACCATTCCATACATGCCTGCACCTCCTTGACAGCCTGAAACATGCATCTGGTGGTACCAGATGTGGCACTTCTGCCAGGGGCATGATGACCAGCAGCCCCCCCACGACCACCCCCGATACATCTGCCTATGTGGTACCCTGCCAGACATCCAGTTATGACTATGTCCAGCGACAGCAGCCATAGATACCTCACTGTCCTGTGCACTGCCACCAAATGCCAACTGTCCCTCTGCTATGGCCACTGGTGATGGGGTACCTATAGGCACTGTGATTGTGTGTGGAGATGGGTGGATACCAGGGGGATGTCAAATGATGGCACAGTTTCAGCCTCTGACAACCCCGCCTGTGCTTCAAAACACCTACCATCATTTTCAGTGTCTGTATGGACACCAATATCAAGTTGCATGCAGGAGGGACCCTGATTCACTTCACCACCTGTGAGGGGAAAACAAGAACACGCACTTTAAGACCTGTACATCATTGCTTAACAGCACACACATATACACACACACATACACACACACACACACACACACACACACACACACACACACACACACACACACACACACACACTGACATTCCACCATAATACCTACCTGTCCCTGAGTTTACAGACTGTCCCAAGTTTATTCACGTAAGTTCCCCATCCTGCATCACACTTGGAAACTTACACTCATTAATACCAATCATTAACTTATCATTCTTCTAATTGCCTAGACAAGTTATCACAAAACATTACCTGTTACTCCACTACCTCTTTGACTTGATTGGATTCAGTTTTACAAGCACTCACTGCTGTCATCCAGTGTTCACACTGGATATGTCCGAACATCATGAGCATGCCCCCCATATGTTAAGGTCTACTACGGCCACTCAATAATGTCATCCATTGGAGTGTCATATGTAACTATTGCTCAGTAGATGCAAGATCTGTTGCTCAATCAACTTATCATGTGAACAACAGTAATATTTGGATACACACACTGGTGTTGCCTAGTAATTCCTCAATGCATCTGTAGTGCTGCATACATGATGAGTTTCACCTTTCTTTCTGCTGATTTTTTGCTTAACAGTATGGTGTCTGTCTTTCTTCCCCAATGCATGTTACATGCTACAGACCTTATTATACTATCAGCTGTCCTGAGATTACATATCAGACAAGTATTCCTGGTGTCTCATGAGCCAGTCCGTGTCCATGTACTGCACAATTCCAAAGGGAAGTAGTGACTTATGAACAACCCCACAATCACACATGTGCATACATGGACACACACACACACACACACACACACACACACACACACACACACACACACACACATTCTGCATGCATCAATCCCCTCCACCCCACCAGATTGCACTTACAGACAAAATAACCCCCCACCCCAACCCCCTCACACATACACACTTACAGGTGAGGTTGCATGAAGATATTACACACAGACCTTCCATTACCCATCTGTCAACATGCATAACATATGGTACTCAACAGGATGCAATGCATCTATAGTCAATCCATGCTAGCAGCAGTATACATGTTTGTGATGCATGGGCTGTGTTAGTAGGTGATGCCCCTTTCCGTGGAAAACACTGCACCCATGTACACACTATTGCTGTGCACCTGTACTGTGCACCATACCTCACAGGTGTACACACCATTGCTGAATGTGTATTACTGTGTCAGTTATGTCTGCTGTGCTGCTCACAGCCCCTATATGTTTGCCCAATACATACATAGAATGATATGTGGACAGATGTCATTTGTGAATGCCTGATGTCTGATTTACAGATGTCATCATCAGCGATGTATGCATGACCAATATGATACTATAACACTGGCAACCGTCAAACATTACCATGGCTATTGGGAGTGTACACACCCTTATTAATATGACTCCCTCTTCCTTGATATGCCATGGGACCACGTTAATGCATATGTTAATATTATATGAGCCTGATATGTGACATATGTCCTGTACAATCAAATGCAGTGTCAAACAAATGTGTTAGTTGTGCTGATGCTGATTACTAGGCAGCCTACATGACCAGTTTGCTACATGTCATCAACTGTACACCTGTCCCACCCATTTCCTAAATCATTCCTGTCCCATACGTCCCTGCCAAATACATGACTGTCTGCACTGTTTGCCATGGTATATGCAATGGTGAGGTATGGCTACATGTCAAGCTCATGGGTGCTACCAGTTGGGTATGGGGCCCATGCCATGTCATGTAAGATGTGTGCAAGCCACAGCTGCCTCTTTTGCAGGTAAGTGTGCACATTTGTTGGCCAAACGTCTCAGACAGCAGACTAATACTTGGTGTGATATTGGGGACGTGTAGTTGCTGGAAGGTGCATTTCCATGACAAATGCATGCAGTCAGTACATCAACAGCTGCTTACACTATATTTTATCTGGAGTGTGTGCACACATATGGTTCCAGTGTTTGTGAAGGTATGTATTCCCCATATTTGCTGCCCTAACCTACGATTCCATATTACACACTCATTGCTCATATTGGGACCACATTGCAGGTTGTAAGAGTTGTGGACCACAGTATTATGATATGTAATAGTGTAGATCTGTAACAGTTGCCATTGTAATATTGGTATATACACTGTTGTAGCACTGTATAAGGGTGATGTTTCACACATGTCCCTATTATAGGCCATTTGTCCCACCATTATGTTCATCTCTGTGCACATATTTTGCAATGACAGGATGTTAGTTATATTTCAGGAGTCTAACATACCCTTCAGATACACCATCATGGTGACCACTGTGATGCAGTGCAGTTAACAGCAACAATACGTGACCATGTACGGCATGCATTGTGGGTAGGTGTGTTAAATGTGTGCATGGAATATACCATAGCCATAACATGACCGGTGTATTGGCAAGCCTGAACAAAAAACATACTCACCAGCTACAGGCTGCTGCCTTGGAGGTATACCAGAGGGACCAACATAAGTGTGTGAGAGATGTGATGTCAGTAGCCACAGCTGTGGCATTGGTACAGGGTGGGTGCAGCATTACAGTACATCAACAGTACAAGTCCACAATACTACAGCTTATGCACATCTGTTTATTACCACTACACAGCAACAGACTATATATATGTCATCTCACATATGCATCGTCTAACTGTACAGATGCAGATGGATATGCAACAGTGGTCTACTGATGTGCCCTGTGGCCTTACCTGTACACTCCTCTGCCGGTGTATGGGTAGCACCCACCTCCACTATGCTCTCTGCCAGTTGTTGTGTGTGCGGGTGGGCAGGTGCTCCGAGGCTGGCAAGGAGCTCCTCAACATGTGTCACGAGGGGATGCATGGCATGACCCCCCATGTTATGAGGTGATCCCCCTGACTGCAGCAGCATGCCGATGGGCATTGCGAAGTAGATCAGTTCAATGATGCTGGACCTGCTCATAACTGCGGTTATGCAGGCTGACATCATTTACCCTGTGGACAAGATTGCTCCAAAGGGTAGGCCACTCCTGCTGCTCATGGGCTGCTCTTCCAAACAACACCTGGTAGTGTGTGATGATGACCTCATTCTCATCCGTTGTATAAACTGGAAGTCTCTCATGTGACATCTTGCATGAAAGACATAAAGATGGAAACAGGTCTGAGCAACTCATACAGCAAGGTTATCATAGTTCTTAAAAAACATCTCTGTCTCCCCCCCACCATATCTGCAATAGTAGACTGATCACACAACTCAATAGGTATGGCTACAGAATACCTACCATTGGGACATATATCGTATTGTACCACACTTTGTGCTATGTGTTTGTAGCCATGTTCCCTGTGGGGACATTATCATTGCTGGCCTGTTATGGACAATGTCACCTGCATGCCATTGTAAGGGCCACTATGGTTCCATATATGCACGTAGTCTGTTTGCTATGTGATTGCTGCACATCTGTTCTTTTGTGTTATTGGGGATATCTATGCATGCTGTTGGACATGATCCAGGAATGTGTGGACTATTACTACACAAACATTTTCTATAACAGTGACACAATAGCATGTTTAGGGAATAGTTGCCAGTAGAACCACTTCTCCCACCTCATCTGGCCATGTTACCAGGCCACATCACATGTGGGACCCACCCTGGGGCCTCCTCATCTACTGGCCCTGCACTACTTTCAGGTGGAACCATCTCAGGGGATGGTGCACCCCCTGGGAGCACACACAGACATGATCCTATCACCTGAGGTCAGGTCCAGGTTCTGGTGCATAGGGAGCTCCACAGAGACTTGGGGGATGTGCTACAGCACCTTGAGGCCCTCGGGACACACTCACAGGGTCCACATGCTCCTCCTGCTCAGCTCCTAGCCCAGGCACCTTCAGGGCTGTGAAGCTGATGTGACTGGCAATGGGTGGGGGCCTTGTTCCCATTGTTTCCATATGGGGGTTCATGGGGCTTCCACATCACAGACAACACTCCCCATCCAGGGTGTTCACCCACCACATGTGTCATATACTGCCCCTGTAGGCTGTCTTCTCTATCTTCCACCCAACCCACCTCCACAAATATACCTGCTATCCTTCCCCAAATTCCCAATCCCACCTTCACAAACAAGGGCAATGTGGTCCCAAGATGGGGTTCACACATGACATAACCGTCCATGTAGCACACACTTACTGTTGTATATATATATATATATATATATATATATATATATATATATATATGTATTGATATATGTGATGCTCGCTCACACATAGCATGCAGCACTGATTTGCAAAACTAGGGGACATGTATTTATATACATATGTGGGTGTGTTTGTATATATGTAGACAAGAGTCTGCATGTTCTCCCCGCTGCCGATTGGCGCTCGAAAGACATGCATAGAATGGGCGTGCCTTCGTTGAAGGTTGGTCGTCGAGCTGGCACCTCAGCACCGTAAAAATCTACTGCCAATCATTAGCAGACCAGAGTTCCGCTGTGGCGACCCCTAACTGGGAAAAGCCGAAAGAACAACAACAACATATATATATATATATATATATATATATATATATATATATATCTATATATATATATATATATATATATATATATATATATATATATATATATATATATCTATATATATATATATGTGTGTGTGTATAATACATATAAATACATATAGGTGTCTGTATATCTGTAGACATACATGTGTGTATATATATATATATATATATATATATCCACCACTTACTTGAAAAAGAAACAGCTGGCAAACCTGGGTCTACTTCATAAGATCGACAGACCATTTGATCGACATTCATTTGGTCGACAGTTCATTTGGTCAACAACCAGTATTCAAGGCAAAAACCTGGGATTTGCCTCCCTCCCCAATGTTGTGCGACCCTGGAGTTGATATATATAGTTAGGGGGGTGTGGGGGTGTATTTTCATTTAAAATGTGTAGTTTTTGTTATATTTTCATGTTTTAAATAGAAATAGGTGGGGGGCTTCACCCACCACACCCCCCCCCAATGTTGGGTGCTGTGCACCCCACACCCCCCAACTATATATATCAACTCCAGGGTTGCACAACATTGGGGGGGGCACATCCCTGTTAAGTGCCTTGAATATTGGTTGTCGACCAAATGAATGTCGATCAAATGGTCTGTCGATCTTATGAAGACATATATATATATATATATATATATATATATATATATATATATATATATATATATATACACACACATATATATATATATATATATATATATATATATATATATATATATATATACACACACACACACACACACACACACACACATACATATATATATATATATATATATATATATATATATATATATATATATATATATATATATATATATATATATATATATATATAGGGTGCATTCAGACATCAGGTCCACATCCCTAACTCTCATTCCTGCACAGCTGCACTGTTCTGCCTTGCTACAACACAGACAGGTGCCACATGTGGATACAGTCTAACATTAGGGGGGTATATATAGGTACAGATTTCAAGTAAGCCTATTACACACCTATGGCATTTCTGCATGCTACATTACATGTTAACTTGAGTGTCATGCAAGTGGTGGGGTCTGGATCCTATGTGTCCATCATAATGGCATTACTTCCACCACCAGCTATTGAACATACTAATGTACATGTTTTCCATTACACAAGAAATGCTATGATGGCTTACATCTTGTCAGTCAATGCTGATCTACACAGTTGACGGGTATGGCCCACTACCCTCAGAGACAGACACTATTGTCCATAGCAGTTGTTCAGCTGGACATCATTACAACAACAATACCTGATAACACATATAAATCATTCCACATCATCTATCCCATTATTATTTACCAAGTACTACATTCAATTACATATATATATATATATATATATATATATATATATATATATATATATATATATTTATTTATTTATTGACATTTGTTGACCGGGTTAGTCCAACTGGGATTTTGTCCCATTTTCAGTGGAGACCCGAGGAGAAAAGCTCCAGATAGAACAATAAAAAACACTACAGTAGTATACAGGTATAGCAAACAATAGAAATAAAACTAGTCATTTCAGTAGTAAAACACAAACAAAACAATATAGTAGTAAATAATAAACAAAATTAACAATAGTTAAATGACAGCACAAGGTTTTTTTTTTTTTTTTTTTTTGCTATGTAACTGTGCTGGTGGGGGTAGAGTTCAGAAGTATGACAAGAATAGATGGAGTGATTCCAATGTGGTGGGAGGAGAGAATTATGTAGGGTCATAGCAGGGGCAAATTCTGGAATTGAGTAAATGAGTTTTTAGTTTTCTTTTAAATAGTGGGATGTGAGAGACAGAGCGAATGTCAAGGGCTAGTTTGTTCCAGGCTTGGGCCACAGAGTGTTTGTAGAGTAGCTTACCTACTGACTTATTTGGGTGGTAAATATCAAGCAATTGTTGATTAGAGATGCGGAGGGGTCGAGATGGGGTGTAGACAGAGACAAGGAGAGATAAGGATGGACAGTAGGATTTTTTAAAGAGCACAGAGTGCAACATGTGAAATTGATAGAGATGTAGTAGTTGTGGGAGTTCTAGCCATTGTAGAGACTTCAAAGCAATGCAGTGGTGTGTGTTGTTTGGGGAGTTGGTGATGAATCTGGCTATTTTGTGGTAGGATTGTTGGAGTTTATTCAGGGTAGTTTTTTGGATATTTGTGAGAACTGGAGCAGCATAGAGGTGTGAGGGGAGGAGGAGTGCTTGTCCTAGGGTGAGTCTAGCATCAGGACTCAGATATTTTTTGTTTTGGTATACGAGGCCTAATTTCTGATGTGTTTTCTTTATACATTGCTGTATGTTTTGATTGAATTTTAATTCATCGTCGATAATGACTCCAAGGAGTTTTGTGTGGGTGTCAGGTAGGATAGCTGTGTTATTGCATGACTTAATGACAAAGGAGGATTTATGATGATTAAGAGAGTGGGGTAGGAAGAGTAAGAGTTTGGTTTTAGTAGGATTGAGAATCAGTAAGTTTTCTGAAAGCCATTGTTCAGTGGATAGTAGAGCTGTTTGGGTTAGGGAGTGTAGGTCAGAGATGTTGTTGGCTGTAGAAATTATTGTGGAGTCATCTGCATATTGTATAAGTGAGGACTGATGGCATGAGGTGAAAAGGTCATTGGTGAAGATGTTGAATAAGAGGGGATCCAAGATGGAACCTTGTGGCACACCAGTAGAGAGAGGTAAGAAAGGAGAAGGGGAAGAGTGCCATTTAACTGATTGTTTGCGTTCAGACAGATAGCTAGCAAACCAGTTGAGGGTGGGGGTGGAGAGGTGAAAGTTAGTGAGTTTAGATAGTAGTAGTGGATGAGACACTGTATCAAAGGTTTTGGAAAGGTCAAGAAAGAGGCAGGAAGTAAGTTTATTGTTGTCCAGAGATTCAGCTATGGTGTGAGTGAAGGATAGTAGAGCAGCAGTTGTGCTGTGATAGGGGCGAAAGCCATGTTGGGTAGGGGTGAGTAAGTTTTGATTGAGAAGGTGATTCATAAGTTGAATGTGGATGCATTTTTCGAGTATCTTAGATAGTGGGGACAGAATGGCAATGGGTCGGTAGTTTGAAGGGTCAGTGGAGTTACGTCCTTTGTGGAGAGGGATAGTGTAGAAGGACTTCCAAAGGGTAGGAACAGTAGATTATTGCATAGATCTATTTATTAATATTGTTACTGGGTAGGCGATAGTGTCAGCTGCGGGTTTAAGGAAGGTTGGAGGTAATTTGTCAGTGGAGGGGGAGCATGGTTTGAGTTTGAGCAGTAGAGATTTGATGTAGGAAATGGGCACAGGCTTGAAGTAAAAGGGTGAAGTGTTGTGGGTGGGTGAGAGGACAGGTACTGAGGGAGAGGTGGGTTGAGAGGGTAGGAGATTTTGTATGGAGGAGATAAAATGTGAGTTAAGTAGGGTAGCTGTTTCCTCATGAGTTGTGTTTGGGTAGGGTGAGGGGTTAGAGGGATTACCAGGGTGGAGGATGCTGTTGAGTGTAGTCCAGAATTTACGAGGGTTTTATTTATATTTATTCTGCCCTGAGCTATAGAATGACCTCTTGTCTGTTATTACCTGTTTTTTAGCAAGATTGCATAGTTGTTTGTATTTGAGTAGAAGAGGTGTTTGTTTAGATTTGCTCCAGGCTTTCCAGAAACTGTCTCTTTGTTTCATGATGGACTTGGTTTCTTTTGAAAGCCAGGGAGCATGATTGGATTTCACTTGAATCTTCCTAGAGGGAGCTAGAGAGTCTAGAGTATTTAGGAAGATGTTGTTAAAAGTGTTAACAGAATCATTTAGAGGAAGTTGTTTAAGGATGGACCAGTCAATCTTTTGTAGTATAGAGTTAAACTGTAAAGGATTAAATGTAAATAGTTTTCTGCAGTCTTTGAAAAGGTGGGGTTTAAGTGTGTGAGAGTTGTATCTTAGAATGGAGGTAGGGAGATGGTCACTAAGTGAGTCTGATAGGGTTGTCGGCTGGTGGAAGTGATGGGGGGTGTTGGTGAGAATCCAGTCTATTATAGAGCTGGATGCTGAGGCTTTGTGGAAGCAGGTTGGGGTGGAAATGAGTTGGTGGAAACCATGAAGGTGAATGCTATGGAAGGGAGAGTCAGTAGATAGTTTTGTCCAGTCTATATTGACGTCACCAAGAATGAGTGTTTCATAGGGTATGTTGAGGGTGAACCTGGATAAGATGTTTTCCAGTATGGGTATATTGTTGCCAGGAGGAATATAAATGGAAGCTACAGCTAGTTTTTTTGTGTGCGTTCAAATGGATATTTAGGATGAGAAGTTCAGCAGGGTGGAAGCTGGGAATAGATATGGGGTAAGGGGATAGGTTAAGGATGTTAGAGTAGAGGATGGCTACACCACCACCTTTCTTTGAAGGTCTATCAGAGCGGTAGATGTTATAGCCAGGAGGAAGAATTTCACTGTTACAGATATATGGCTTGAGCCATGTTTCAGATAGGGATAGGATGTGAGGGGTTTTGAAAGCAATCCATGAGTGTAGCTCAGTAGTTTTATTGGCTAAGCTTTGAATATACTGTGAATAGAAGGTTAGGTATTTACATGGAGTTGAGTTATGAGATAGGGGTTGTGTGTTTGGTAAGTTTGTGGAAGGGACTTCTGAGATGGGGGTAGATAAGGTAGATATGGGGGATTGGGAGAGGGGAGGTGTAGAGGGGCCTGGGTTTGGGTGTATGTCTCCAGAGGAGAGTAGGTCTTTTGTGAGAAGAGTGATAGATGTGAAAGGTTGATACCATTTGGGCGGTTTAGGTTTAATCTTATTAGATGGTTTGAGAATGTGTAGTATGTGTCTTTTATATAGAGTTGCGGTAGAAGTGTTGAATAGGTTTGGAGAAATGGTGAAGGAAGAAGGAGTAGGAAAGCTGTAGATTGAGTGAGAAGTTGGAGAACAGAGGAATGGATATGTGAGGTGGTAGTGATAGGAGGTAGAAATATAGAGTAGAGTAAGTAGTGTTGTAGATATAAGTAGATGCAGCATGCTCAACTCAGCTTAGCAGGTTTGCTCACTGCTGAGCTTTGCTCAACATTTTCAAAAATGGTCCAATGATGGCAAAGGGTGGGAATATGGCCTTATTTAAACCACACAGGTGAGAATACAGGGAGAACCCATTATAGTTTGATTTGTTGCGAGAATGATGTCTGTTCTGGATAGTTTGCTGGATGGATTTTTTTTGTGTGTTTTTTTTCTCTCTCTCTCTCTCCAGTAAATGGATGGAGCTGCTTTGCATAGATTGCAGCATGGATTTTGTAGGTGATGCACATGATCATGTGATGGCCTCTGCACCACTCAGTGTCCTCCACTTGCTACCTACATGCAGTATTCTGTGTAGTACTTCCAATTACTACTGTCATGGCAACCCACT
Source organism: Protopterus annectens (assembly GCF_019279795.1). NCBI lineage: Eukaryota > Metazoa > Chordata > Ceratodontiformes > Protopteridae > Protopterus > Protopterus annectens. The sequence goes on from NC_056728.1 coordinate 1,208,862,831, forward strand.
ACTACAAATCCCTACATCATGTGGGCATGGTCCCCTAACCTTTCCTGTATGGAGGACATCCTTCCTGTGTGTGTACAGCAGTGTTACAGACAGCAGATAGCAATATCTCTTACAAGAGGGCTTGCAAACTCAGTCCAGCTACATATTTGTATAAGGTTCCAGAACTACAGACATAGTGTTGTTATATGCATTGTATAGCATCAGTGTTACAGGGTTTGTGTGTACATACTAGTTTAACATGGAATATAGTCTGCATAGCTCTCAACTGTGGGCCTATCCACATATCACTGGCATTGTGTGTGTTGAGTGCTATCAGTACATGGCTACATCCATTTGTGTTTCTGACTTTGTATTCCTGAGTAAGGGTATGTTGCAGACTATCCTGTAACTCCAGCAACGTACTCAGTGTATGACAACACTATTTCACATATGGGCCTATGTTCCGGCTTCTGTCCTCCACCTACATACCAGACGTTGTCCATATGACATGCAGTAAGGGGTTGTTATGTAGTGGCCTGTGATTATGTTGTGCTGCCATTCCTGCCATCATTCCAGTGCTGTTGTGGCCCCCATACGTATTGTGAACTAGGGTCCATATATATATGTGGGCGTCAGCTGCACAAAACATGTGTGCCCTTCTGCAGTCCAGAGGTCAGTGTAAGTATACGTGTTATATGCCCCTGTAAGTCAGTCTATTGGGGAGGGGTATGCACCATATATAACCTAGGCTGTTACAACATGTGAGGGATATCGGTAGTAAGCAGCCTTAAAGTATATGGCTGTGCATTACCATACATTTCACCTTGGGAACATACTGCCATGCAGACTGTTCTGTTTGTCAGTCTGATTGTGATGTTTTCAGTTATGTATTGTTATGTAACAGATACATCCCATTGTGTCAGCTTAAGACTTTTCCCCCTAGGGTTGAGTACAGAGTGTAATTAGAGGCTGCTGGACTATACATCTGCATTACTTACTGTTGATTAATTGTTATCCACTGGCCCAGTCTGTCATTACTGTTGTACTACTTGAAGGCCTTGGCCTGGACAGCAATATATGTTGTGCTTTCAGATTACTGTATAAAATGATCTGCTTTAGAGTAGCATTAATCACTTAGTATGTATTTCAAAGTCTTAACAGCTATATGACATGGCATATACAACTGTAATAGTACACAAATAAAACATTTTTATGTATGCAAACCTGTGTGTGGTGTCATATACTTTGACTTCTCTGTGAGTATATGTTTCAGGCAACAATTGTCTTTTGTATGATTGACTCATAAACTGTCTATTTGAAAAGGTGGCAACTGTAGGAATACTGGCTGTTCGATATGCTGTGCACCCTCTAAATATGTATCTTCCTATACATATATATGTGTATGTATGTGTAGTTACATATATATCTATATATATATATATATATATATATATATATATATATGTGTGTATAAATATATATATATATATATATATATATATATATATATATATATATGTATGTATCTGCATATATGTGTGTGTATATATCTATCTTTGGAATGTTTCTTGCTTCCACATTGTACATTCCCAGTGGTAACCAGACTGTACTGCATATGTTATTGATACCATCCTGACATCATACAGGTGGGATGGGTTGCTGTTAACGTCTTGTGGCCATGTTATGTAGGGTCCTGGGTATGGGACTTGCAACAGTTGTGTTGCAGGGCAGATCTGTTTGGCTGTGGGGGAGGGGGTGATATCAATACCTACAAGAGGTATTTAGCTTGGGCCCCCTCACCCCCATTAATAGTGCCCTTTGTCATATATGTATTTATGTTCTCTTTTATATCTATATACATATACATATATATATATATATATATATATATATATATATATATATATATATATATATATATATATATATATATATATATGAATAAATATATACACAGACACACACATACATATACATGTATAACTACATTTCCTGTACTGTTGAATGAATGTGCTGGATGATATGTTTATAAAAACATCAGGGTTATGTATGTCTGGCATGGCTTAGTCGTAAATCACTTTGGTTATGGTGTGCAGGGTCCTGGGTTTGATCCTTGCAGAGGCTGTTTATTTTGTTGCTGGGCAGAACAAGAGCCACTGGATACAGAGTGATTAAGGCACTTTTAAGCAGTTGTAAGCAGGTTTGCGCAGGTTTGCGCGAATGTAATGCTAACCTTCGGTTAAATATGCTTACAGAGAGTTAGCTTCCATATTGCTTAACCTGTGTGCGCATTTCTTACCCCTGCACAAATGGGCTTAAACCCACTTGCTACTTCTTAAATATGCTTACTCCCACCTACTACTGTTTAATAGTGCTTACTCCCTCTTACCCCCACACTAATTTAGACAGAAATGTAAAATGGTTCTTGGGAAGGTGGTGGATTTGGACACTCTATGGATTTATCATTCATTACGCGTTATACCTTCAATTTGTATCCCTGATTCATGTGTACATATACTGTATGGGGCACTTGTGTTTATATTTGGATTTTACAACATTATTACAATGACACCTCACATCTGCATTTAATGCAGTACTCCAGTTCACAAATATATGTTATTTAGTAGGTTATGCAACAAAAAATATTGTTCATAAAGTGATTTGACATGGAAAATGGAATGTACTGGAGTGAGACTCGAACTGGGAATGACTGCTCGTAAGGCAAATGCTCTGCCCACTACACTATTGCACTACTGCTTCATTTGCATATATCTTGATATTTATATTCTTGTGCCATTTAAGCTGCAGTATACGTAGCTAAGCAATGGGCAAACCCATGTACCTACAGTTAAATTTTATCTGTTTGACAAAAAAAATTAACTTGTTTATATTATTATATTTTAACTATTGCTCTTATATACTTGGGGGGATGTTGCTGGGGGTATGCAACCCCCTAGGAGTGGTCTCACTCATTGTTATTTCTAAACTGCAGTTCTTGATTGCAGGGGCATGTATATTGTGAGCTCTGCTCTCAGCCCCCTGCACTCGTCCACACTCCATATCCGTTTAGGAGCTCAGGCAATGCGCCTTTATTAATATGCATAGCATGCTGCCATGCTACTCCTAAATGGTCACTTCCGTGCAGGACTACTGAATCCGGGGGATAGTGTTTTATGAGTTAGTATGTATTGCTTCTGTGGGAGCAGGGAGCATGGCCTCTATATTTGGAGTGTAGGACTGTAAAGCAAAAATACTTTAATGGTGCAGCACTGATTTTCAGAATTGCACAAATATGTAAAAGAAACAAACAAAAAAAAAACTTTTAAAAATCCAAGAAAAGAAGCGCCTTTGTCTTTACACAATAAAAAGACTTCTTGAGATAAAAAAAGCACAAGAACGAATATTTAAAATCCACTCTATAAAGTCACATGACCAGTAGTTGTTTTCTTAAAGTTATAATGTGGCATTTGACTAATGTTATAAAAGAAACTAAAACTGCCTCATGCCAGAGCCATCTAAATAAAAAGCACCTAGATAAAAACACATTTTTAACAGTCATTACAGAAACTACCAATACACGTCAAAAAATAAACAAATTTATCGTCAATAGGTTTTATGTTTAAGCAAACAAGTAATAGAAGAAAGTTCATTCAGACCCAGGCTGCTGCATGCATTAAAATGAAGCTATCACATTAACTCTTTTCCAGCAGCAACCCTAGATAAAAGCAATTTTTCAACAGTCATTACTAAAACTGTCAATGTTATTGTTTGTCTTTTCAGCTTTTCCCAGGTAGGGGTCGCCACAGCGGAACTCCGGTCCACTAATGATTGGCAGTAGATTTTTACGGTGACGAATTGCCAGCCCGATGCCCAACCTTCAGCGAAGGCATGCCCATTCACGCATGTCTTTCGGAGGCCACTCGACCGCAGGGAGGACATGCAGACTCCACACAAAAGGCACTCCAGCTGAGAATCGAATGGGAGAACATTACTAAAACTGTCAATAAACATCAAAAAATAAACACATTTATCATTGATAGGCTTTAAGTTTAAGAAAACAAGTAATAGATGAAAGTTCATTCAGACCTGGACTTCTGCTTGCATTAAAATGAAGCTGACACATTAACTCTTTCTTTTCCAGCACCATCCCCCAAGGTACCTCACTGTGGTTCAATTCTACCAGTTCAAGCACTGTAAATTTAAATTCATGTTCTGGCCAAGACATAAGTTGCTTAGACAATGCGTTACTTTTGCCATTGTTCTTTATTGCATATAAATGTGCATAAATTAATTCATTGCTTGAATCTAATTGACATTGGCATTCATTGCTTGAATCCAATTGAGTTCTGACTGAGAGTGCTACTAAAACAACTCAAACTATAAATCGATAAGTATATTTTTTAGCACTTTCCAAAGTTCTACAGTATTCTAATTGCTTTTGCTTGATTTATTTAGATCATATTTGCTGGCTTCTGATCTGTGTTGAAAGTGTTATTTTTATGGGTGGAAAGTGCTATTTTTCCCCCACCCTTAATCCTGCTCTGTTAAATACTGGCCAAACAACTTATGTGTTTTATTTGATTGTCTCAAGGCTTGCTAGTATAATTAAGATTCCTTGTTTGCTACCTCTGCATTCATTGCTTGAATCTAATTGAGTTCTGACTGAGAGTGCTACTGAAACAACTCAAACTATAAATTGATAAGTCTATTTTTTGGCACTTCTATCCAAAGTTCTACAGTATTCTAATTGCATTTGCTTGATTTATTTAGATCATATTTGCTGACTTCTGATCTGGAACAGTCTGATTTGAAAGTATGTGCTGCTGTGTTGTCAAAAGTTTTTACCATTTACGCACTGTCAACATTTTGAGTTGTGGTCTTGTGGATTTTCTGTGGTTTCTGTGGATTTAATCAAGTTTTTCACATCATTTCCTATATCGCTGTGGGACTGCTTCATTGATCCTGTGGGTACGATTTGTGGGTGATTATTGGTGAATTTTTTCTCCGTCATCCATTTTTTTATTACTAGTTATTTTTCTTAGTTGATTTTTCCCCCACTGTGCCCTCCCTATTGGTGTTTTCTTTTTATACTTGGTGGCTTTGCAATTGCCCTCCCCTACTGTATATTTGATCTGTGACACTCCTCCCATTCTAGTGTCTTTATCTCATTCTACCTAATACGAAGAGAAAAATACATTTTTTTTTTTGCACTTTATTCATCTGCTTACTGTGTTTGTGTTTCTTCCTACTTTATTACTTATTTTGCTCTTGCTGCCTGTTCTTAAAAGTACTTAATAGCATTTATTCTGCTGCATTTGTTGCTGCTTGTTGGTAGCCGATTAAATTGTAACTGTTATTCTAAGCCTTTGGATTACGCACTTGGGCTTTAGACCAGTTGTTTCACATTAGGAAGGTTTGAAGTCTGCACTGTTGTGGCATGATAGGAAGCTTACATCCTTCTGAGTTGGGTGTTGCTGATTGAAGGCTTGGTGTCTGTTCTAAAGTGTATTAGTTCTGGTTTAAGCATTTGGGATTTGGGCTAGTTTTTTTTACATTAAGAAGGTGTGGTCTGCACTCTTGTGGGAGGCTGGATTCTGCCCTTCTGAGTTGGGAATTTCTGGTCACAGGCTTATTGTGCCTGCTTATTTTAACTGTTTCTTTCTGAAATTAGTGCACCTTGTTGCTGCAGCATAGACCAGATTCAGGCCTGCTGAATCTAGCTTTGTTTGCATAAAGTGAGCACTGACCCAGGCCATCTTTTTTTGGAGAAGGTTCCCCTGCACCATAGCAGCAGGAGTGTGCAGTTAGAACTTGTCTGATTGAAGACTGCTGGAGCAGGGCTCAGGTTTAAGCTTTTTTCTGGTTAATTGGGTAACTTTATATATATATATATATATATATATATATATATATATATATATATATATGTGTGTAATATTGCATTCTATTCATCTGCTTTTACTGTATTTATGTTTCTTCCTACTTTATTATTAGTGGCATTGACTACAACTCTGATCTGAGATATATAACAATAAGTATCCTTTCTGTGCATTTAAAGAGTTTTTTTTGTTTGTATCTTCTTTATTTTCTGAAAAAAAAAATACTTGTTCCCCCCCCCTTTCTAAGCTTGTATAGTCCAGTTTTCAGGTTAAGTGCTGAATTCAGAACTGTGTTACAAATCTCTTTGTTTGCCCATACCTTACTTGGATAGAAAGAAGTTTCTCTGTTCATCTGTGAGAGAGGGAAGCTTTGAGCAGCCTATCTGTCCCTGGAGGAGTAGTTTCAGCCCAGAAATTAGTAGTTTATTGGCCATTTTGGGCTAATTTCTATCTCTTTCATTTCCCTGCTATAAATACAGCATTTGCCCAGTTTTGCATACCAGGCAGCGCCAGTTAGCTAGGGTATAACTATTCCCGGCTCCACAAAATCTCAGCTTTGGCCGGCTAAGAACTTGCTATATTCAACTGGACGTATAAGAGAATTTAAGTACCTTTATCTGCTCTTTTTTTTTGAAAAAAATACAGTATTTAAATTGATTTTAACTGTGTGGAAGGAATATTAGCTGAACTGGAAGTTAGTCAGTGTTTGCTGAATTTTTGTTATTTGCTAGTAATTACAGGTGTGGGGGTAGTCACATTCTTTGATTTCCTGTCCTTGCCTATTTAAGTGGTACAGTGTGAAATATTTTCTGCTTAAAAACCTCAGCTTTGGCCGGCTAAGAACTTGCTATATTCAACTGGACGTATAAGAGAATTTAAATACCTTTATCTGCTCTTTTTTTTTCAAAAAATACAGTATTTAAATTGATTTTAACTGTGTGGAAGGAATATTAGCTGAACTGGAAGTTTTCACTCTGCTCTTCAGTTAGCCCCACCCAATTGTCCCTGTTTTTGTTTTGGTGTTAATCTTAGTGGCCTTGCAAATGCCCGCCCCTCTTGTAAATTTGTGTTTGGATACTCCTTCTGGGCCCATCTCATTTGCTCACTCAACTGAGTGCAGTGAGATCATATTCTGATTTCAGGCACTCCTACTGTGTACAAAGAGCATCTGGGAAATAGAAAAAAAATTTAAGCTTGTTTCCTGCCTTTCCTGTTAAGTGGTATATAGACTATTTGTAGGCTTCTGAGCCCCAAGCCCTTCTGTGTTGGAGGAAGCCTTCTAGCTTAGTTTTTTTTTTTTATAACTAGCCAGTTTTCTAGTTTCAGCACTCAAATCTGTCTCTTTGCTCTCAGCACTTGTTCAGAAAAAAAAAAAAATTTCATCTGCTTTTACTGTACTTGTGTTTCTACCTACTTTTTTTACTTTTGCATCATCTTAAAAGTACTCAGTTGTATTTATTACTGCTTGGTGTAACTCATTCTAAGCCTTTTGGTTTAAACACTTGGGCTTCAGACCAGTTGTTTTGCACTGAGAGGGTTTGTGGTCTGCACTGTAGTGGCAGAACAGGTAGCTTACATCCTTCTAGGTTGGGAACTGCTGATTGAGAGCTCAGTGTCTGTTATTCTAAAAGTGTATTAATTCTGGTTTAAACACTTGGGCTTTCAGGCCAGTTATTTTACATTAAGAGGGTTCGTGGTCTGCAGTCTTGTGGGAGGAGAGGCTGGACTCTGCCCTTCTGAGCTGGGAATTTCTGGTTGAAGGCATAGTGCATGCATATCTGAACTGCTTCTTACTGAAGTTGGTGTGCCTTGTTTGCTGTGGCATAGACTGGATTCGGGCCTGCTGGATCTAGCTTTGTTTGTGTAACTTGAGCACTAATCCAGGCATTCTCTAAAGTATTCAATTGTATTTATTACTGCTTGGTAGGCGTAGCTTGATTAAAGATGTAGCTATCATTCTAAGTCTTTTGGATTAAGCACTTGGGCTTCAGACCAGTTTTATATTAGGAGGTTTGTGGCATGCACTGTGGTGGCAGGACAGGTAGCTTTCATCCTTCTAAGTTGGGAACTGCTGATTGAGAGCCCAGTGTCTGTTATTCTTAAAGTGTATTAGTTCTGGTTTAAGCATTTGGGCTTCAGGCCAGTTATTTTACATTAAGAAGGTTTGTGGTCTGCACTCTTGTGGGAGAAGAGGCTGGACTCTGCCCTTCTGAGCTGGGAATTTCTGGTTAAAGGTTTATAGTGCCTGAATATTTGAACTGTATCTTACTGAAATTGGTACACCTTGTTTGCTGTAGCATAGACTAGATCCAGGCCTGCTGAATCTAGCTTTGTTTATATGTTTGTTGTTTGTTTGCTTGTTATTTCCCTGGAACGCTAATTCCACCTAATACATGGCTTCTCAGCACTTCTGTGGATCACTAGTGATATCTGCATTGCTTACTGTACTTATTTCCTTGTTTCACTTGAAAGAAAGTTACTGTTTGTCATTTTGCATTTAAGTTACCTGTAACACATTGCACTTAAGTTACCTGGCACTTGCTCACTAAAGCAATTATATAAGTCAGCACTAAAAATTAAAAGCACTACACCCTCACTCCCCACTGGCCCTGGTTTTCAATTATTAAGGAATTCCCAATATTATTCTAGCATGTCCAAAGGTCAGTTGCAATCTCCTCTCCGGTCCAGCTGGTGAATCTGGGAATCTTGAGGCAATGTTACAACTGCCTCATGTACACAGACAACCCTCTCCTCCTCCCAACAAATTCCAACACATGTGAGAGATTCAACCATATAGCCAAACTGGAGGCTAAGCTCTCTCAACACAGTACTGGCATAACCAGTCAGGAGGAGAAGGAAACCACACTCACTACAATTCCAGTCTCACATAGACCTACCACGACAGCAAACCAAACACATAATCACACAAAAACATACTCAGAGGCTCTAAATAAAGATCTGCAGAAGCAGCAGATACCTCCAAAGCAGACACCCAAGCAGCCGCTACCCCAAAACAAAACTCGTGCAACACATATCTCACAAAGCCAGTGTGCCAAACAGTCACAGCCCTTAAGACTAAACAACACACCTGATACACTTGTAATAGGTGACTCTATCGTCAGGCACACTGACGTCCCGCTCACCAGGCTGAACAAGGAGAGGGTCATGGTGAGCAGCCTGTCAGGCGCTAGGATCCGCCACATAACACAAGCACTCAGGTCACTCCAAGGCAAGTACAAATATGACTCAGTCATTGTCATGCTGGTGTGAATGACCTGAGATGTACCTCCCTGGACTACATGAAAAGAGACATAAAGGAGCTCTCTGAGCATGTAGCCCAGGCCAGTATGACCCTGACCTTGAGTAGCATCTTACCCTCACCAAGAATGATGCCACAATATGAAGACAAGATGATCAATTTCAACAATTGGCTTAAGTACTGGTGTCATTCAAAGGGGATCCAATGCCTGTCAGCTTGGGATGATATGCTCGACAAGCCGCGATGCTTCGCTAGGGGGCTTGCACCTGTCACCCCTGGGCTTTCGGATATTGGCAAAAGGCTCTTGCTACCCCCATAGTGCCTTTTTTAGGCAAGGCTCAAAAGACAAACCCACCTCCATAGGTATCACAAGGGATAAGAAACTAAGAGTAATGCTACTCAATGCCAGAAGTCTAAACCTCAAGATGCATGCACTCCGAAACTCTCCTTAACATGGAGAACATTGATATCTGTGCAGTAACAGAAACCTGGTTCAGGGCTCGAGAGCACCCCAGCACTACCAGGTTATACCTCATACCATGCTTTTAGGCCCCAAAACTTGGACCCGAATCCACAAAGGAGGGGAGTATCCATATTCATCAAAGATACCCACACCTCCAGGTTGGTGGCAAAGCACAAAGCATCAGAGACTATCCATGTGGCAGCCCCAACAGTGGAAGGTAAAACTGCGGCTTCCAGTTTATGGCAGCCTGCTACAGACCACCCTCCCAAACCCAGGAACCCCACTCGGCCTTCCAGAGAACTGCTACTGGAAAATATGAAGGTCTCTCCAAACACCATTATATTGGGCAACTTCAACTACCCAAACATAGACTGGGAGCATTACTCTGGCTCCCAACAACCTAGCCCAAAGGTTCCTAGAATTTATAAACTCAAAATGCTATGGAACAACTTGTTAATACCACTCCCACAAGAGGGGAGAAAACATACTAGGACCTGATCATCACCAACATGGGGACTCTATGCTCCAGACCAGAGTGTATCCCCTCACTGGTAAGATCAGACTCATAAACTAATCTCACTGGATATTCACATCCCAACCCCACCCTCTGCCCAGAAAACCACGGTGAAAAACTTCTCTAAAACAAATTTCACCTCCTCAAAGGCTGTGGAATCAGCTTCAAAGCCAGACCCGGCCTAGTGGAAAATACTGTGCCCAGACCAAGGGAATCCTTTATAAGCGATTATATGAACACCTTCAGGGAATGCATGGATCATCACGATCCCCAGAAATAAAACCAAGACCCAATCCTCCAAAGGCAGGCGTCCTGTCTGAGCCTTATAATAGCTGAACAAAAATACTTTAATAGTGCAGCACTGATTTTCAGAATTGCACAAATATGTAAAAGAAACAAAAAAAAAAACTTTTAAAAAGCCAAGAAAAGAAGCACTTTTGTCTTTACACAATAAAAAGACTTCTTGAGATAAAAAAAGCACAAGAACGAATATTTAAAATCCACTCTATAAAGTCACATGACCAGTAGTTGTTTTCTTAAAGTTATAATGTGGCATTTGACTAATGTTATAAAAGAAACTAAAACTGCTTCATGCCAGAGCCATCTAAATAAAAAGCACCTAGATAAAAACACATTTTTAACAGTCATTACAGAAACTACCAATACACGTCAAAAAATAAACAAATTTATCGTCAATAGGCTTTATGTTTAAGCAAACAAGTAATAGAAGAAAGTTCATTTAGACCCAGGCTGCTGCATGCATTAAAATGAAGCTACCACATTAACTCTTTTCCAGCAGCAACCCTAGATAAAAGCAATTTTTCAACAGTCATTACTAAAACTGTCAATGTTATTGTTTGTCTTTTCAGCTTTTCCCAGGTAGGGGTCGCCACAGCGGAACTCCGGTCCGCTAATGATTGGCAGTAGATTTTTACAGTGGTGAATTGCCAGCCCGATGCCCAACCTTCAGCAAAGGCATGCCCATTCATGCATGTCTTTCGGAGGCCACTCGACCACAGGGAGGACATGCAGACTCCACACAGAAGGCACTCCAGCTGAGAATCGAATGGGAGAACATTACTAAAACTGTCAATAAACATCAAAAAATAAACACATTTATCATTGATAGGCTTTAAGTTTAAGAAAACAAGTAATAGATGAAAGTTCATTCAGACCTGGACTTCTGCTTGCATTAAAATGAAGCTGGCACATTAACTCTTTCTTTTCCAGCACCATCCCCCAAGTTACCTCACTGTGGTTCAATTCTACCAGTTCAAGCACTGTAAATTTAAATTCATGTTCTGGCCAAGACATAAGTTGCTTAGACAATGCGTTACTTTTGCCTTTGTTCTTTATTGCATATAAATGTGCATAAATTAATTCATTGCTTGAATCTAATTGACATTGGCATTCATTGCTTGAATCCAATTGAGTTCTGACTGAGAGTGCTACTAAAACAACTCAAACTATAAATCGATAAGTATATTTTTTAGCACTTTCCAAAGTTCTACAGTATTCTAATTGCTTTTGCTTGATTTATTTAGATCATATTTGCTGGCTACAGTCTGTGTTGAAAGTGTTATTTTTATGAGTGGAAAGTGCTATTTTTCCCCCACCCTTAATCCTGCTCTGTTAAATACTGGCCAAACAACTTATGTGTTTTATTTGATTGTCTCAAGGCTTGCTAGTATAATTAAGATTCCTTGTTTGCTACCTCTGCATTCATTGCTTGAATCTAATTGAGTTCTGACTGAGAGTGCTACTGAAACAACTCAAACTATAAATTGATAAGTATATTTTTTGGCACTTCTATCTAAAGTTCTACAGTATTCTAATTGCATTTGCTTGATTTATTTAGATCAAATTTGCTGACTTCTGATCTGTGTTGAAAGTGTTATTTTTCTGAGTTGATTTTTCCCCCACCGTGCCCTCCCTATTGGTGTTTTCTTTTTATACTTGGTGGCTTTGCAATTGCCCTCCCCTACTGTATATTTGATCTGTGACACTCCTCCCATTCTAGTGTCTTTAGCTCATTCTACCTAATACGAAGAAAAAATAAATTTTTTTTTGCACTTTATTCATCTGCTTACTGTGTTTGTGTTTCTTCCTACTTTATTACTTATTTTGCTCTTGCTGCCTGTTCTTAAAAGTACTTAATAGCATTTATTCTGCTGCATTTGTTGCTGCTTGTTGGTAGCCGATTAAATTGTAACTGTTATTCTAAGCCTTTGGATTACACACTTGGGCTTTAGACCAGTTGTTTCACATTAGGAAGGTTTGAAGTCTGCACTGTTGTGGCATGATAGGAAGCATGCATCCTTCTGAGTTGGGTGTTGCTGATTGAAGGCTTAGTGTCTGTTCTAAAGTGTATTAGTTCTGGTTTAAGCATTTGGGATTTGGGCTAGTTTTTTTACATTAAGAAGGTGTGGTCTGCGCTCTTGTGGGAGGCTGGATTCTGCCCTTCTGAGTTGGGAATTTCTGGTCACAGGCTTATTGTGCCTGCTTATTTGAACTGTTTTTTTCTGAAATTAGTGCACGTTGTTGCTGCAGCATAGACCAGATTCAGGCCTGCTGAATCTAGCTTTGTTTGCATAATGTGAGCACTGACCCAGGCCATCTTTTTTTGGAGAAGGTTCCCCTGCACCATAGCAGCAGGAGTGTGCAGTTAGAACTTGTCTGATTAAAGACTGCTGGAGCAGGGCTCAGTTTTAAGCTTTTTTCTGGTTAATTGGGTAACTTGTTTAAATCAGTTTGTTTTCTATTGTTTTATATATATATATATATATATATATATATATATATATATATATAATATTGCATTCTATTCATCTGCTTTTACTGTATTTATGTTTCTTCCTACTTTATTATTAGTGGCATTGACTACAACTCTGATCTGAGATATATAACAATAAGTATCCTTGCTGTGCATTTAAAGAGTTTTTTTGTTTGTATCTTCTTTATTTTCTGAAAAAAAAAAACAAAAAAAATACTTGTTTTCCCCCCCTTTCTAAGCTTGTATAGTCCAGTTTTCAGGTTAAGTGCTGAATTCAGAACTATGTTACAAATCTCTTTGTTTGCCCATACCTTACTTGGATAGAAAGAAGTTTCTCTGTTCATCTGTGAGAGAGGGAAGCTTTGAGCAGCCTATCTGTCCCTGGAGGAGTAGTTTCAGCCCAGAAATTAGTAGTTTATTGGCCATTTTGGGCTAATTTCTATCTCTTTCATTTCCCTGCTATAAATACAGCATTTGCGTGGTTTTGCATACCAGGCAGTGCCAGTTAGCTAGGGTATAACTATTCCCGGCTCCACAAAATCTCCTCTTCAATTATTCCCTTGGAACTAGACAAACTTTCAACTTAAGCACTCAAGCCATTCATTTCTCAGCCCAGCACTTGCTCAAAACTCATAGCAAGCACTTATAAACCTTTGCACTAGACCCTCCTATACTGTACAGAAGGACAAGGCTCTCTATTCAACCTTACCAGCCACTCAGTAAAACAATTCACTGTACCTATACAGGCATGTCCAAAGGGCAGTTTCAGGGGTACTCTCCAGTCCAACTAGTGAATCTGGGCATTTTGAGGCAATGTTACAACTGCCTCAGTCTTTCCAACATAGAAACTTTCACAGCCTTGTCATAGAGCTAAATAACACCCCTTTTGACATGCAGTTATACCTACCCTTGACATTAAGGCATTGCCCCATTTACTACAAAGGTGTTGCCACAATAAATGTTTCTGCAGTATGTGCAACTACTACATTTAACGGGTCTTCTTCAGTAGACCAAAATTCCACTTAATCGAGTCTTGCTTAACGAGTGCAACAACACCCGAAACTTTATTTCAACGAACGTTCCCATCACTAGAATTTTAATCCGGGAAAGAAGGCAGTTGTTCAACATGGGGAAATTTGCCCTTTTTCCCACTATAGTGTGATCTTGGAGTAGGTATATTTAGTTGGGGGGGGTGGGGGGTGGAGGTGCAGCCCCCCTCATTGGGGGGGTGTGGGCACCCCCCACTTGGATGGGTTTCTCATGCTTCGTTATGTTTGTTTTTTAATGCTGGCCAACTGCCTCCTTTCCCAGTTTAAAATTCCAGTGATGTGAATGTTCATTGAAATAAGGTTTCAGTGTTGTTGTCTTGGTTACATAAGATATGATTAAATGGTATCAGTAAAAGCAGTTTTGATAGGCTGTAGAAGGAATTGGTTATCAGAACTGATGGAGAAGGAACAGATAATAAATTAAGGCAGTCAGGGAAGCCTGGGTCAGCAGACAAAGTGACGGAGGGGGAAGTATGATGTTGATGCATATAAGGACCAGACTAGACTTGCACACCGTCTCATTCTGCCATCAGATATGCACTTTGTAAGTTAAATTATGGATGAAAATCGAGAACATACTTTTTTCCTGTTTATTATTCTATAGAAAAATCTGTTAGAGTACCAGCTGCTCCCTGTCTATATTTTATTTGAAATTAATAAAATTTAAACCGTAAGACCATTACCACTACAGATAATGTTATATTAAAGTGAAAGTAAGGTGAGGGTTAAAATAGCAATTTAGTACACTATGCTTACAGATTTCAGTTGTACAGATATACAGATACACACACAAACCAATTTACACACACACACACACACACACACACACACACACACACACACACACACACACACACACACACACACACACTTCTTTACTTGACTGGTTTTATGAGCTTCTTTTAGAAACTGATGGAAATGTATTATAAAACTGTTTCAACAAGCTAATAATTTTGTTTAAGAAAATTACTTAGTGTCAAAAAGCAATTTAGTTATTGCTGATTATGACTGCTCACTGTGGGAGGCATTTTGCCATCAATTTATTTTACAAAATTAGGGAGAGAGAAAAATCATAGAGCTATATTCTGGAAACCAATGAGTGATTTGAGCTTGAAAACATTTCAGGTTAAAGAGATAATGTATCTAGACTGTTTGCATGGACTGAGATTCAATGTTGCAAAGCAAAATTAATGTAATCGCTGGCATTTCAGCATTTACTGATACTTACTTCAACATCATTAACCTATAGCCTGTGTGCTTTGAGCAGCAACCACAAATGCAAGTGATTCATCTCTGTTGTCTTTCTTCTTGCCTGTTTCTTTGACACATTATTAATGACCATTCTCAGAACAGCTGGATACAAATTACCACACTCAATGAGAAAATTGCATGTCACAGCTGAAGTTCAACCAGCAGGATGGGGCTGATGAACGGTTTGTTATGGTAGGGAAATGTGGTTCTTGTCATGTGCATCTCTAAAAGTGCACAATGTCTCAATTAATTTGTTGCAATTATAATATACATTAGATTGTTATAAGGCACATAGATACTGACATTTACTGACCTATATATAAAGTTTAGCTTTGATCCTGTATTCCTAAATACATTTAAGGTAATATATCTGACTGCTAAGAATAACTACGCTCTAAATCACTACTGTTTAGGAACAAATACATTAATTAACATATATTTCAAAGGGAATTTTTAAAACTGTGATCTTGAGTCCAGAAAAGGCAGTCTTGATTTTCAAGGATTATGACATATGACAGTGAAAACTTCATATTGTGTACATACAGAATTTAGATACTAGCTTGACATACCTCTCAACCAGTTAGTGCAAGAAATCTGTACAAAATCTAAAATAATGTGGAACAAAGGCCCAAAATAGGGACATATATTAAATATTATACTTATAAACTTAGAAAGTTGTTAGAATAACAGGATTTCTGTTAGCACATGTTTTTTGAAGGATATAAAATCTGTAACTCAGATATATGCCATTATTTAGTGGCTTGAATCCTGAGTGATTTGCCAGAAAAAAACAAAAATTTTATGGGGAAAAGACCGTCTATGGGGTGGTACAATTGTCCTTGCCCCTGGTAGCGCCCTTGTCTCTCATGGACAGGAGTAGCCCAATCTGTTCTTAAATTCGTTCTTACCTACCACGAAAAGAACAAATGAGGATACTTGGGATTAACATGGCTAGGGTTGTATGGCTACTAGCCTAATAACCTCCTGTGAACCTATAAAAATATGAGAACAAAAATCTGGACATTTTGTGAAATCTGAACAGTTGGACAGTTGAGAGGTATTTACCTTGATTTTGTTAGAAACATGCAGAAATACAATACTCATGTCAAGTTTGACTTGATTTATTCTTTTTTTTTTTTATGAATTTTTTTTATTTGCAGCTAAATTATACCCAGTCGAATGGAACTTGTCCATTCTCAAACAATGTTTACCTTTCAGACTTGCCATTATCATTTATATGAAGTTATTCAAAAACAGCACACTCCATTAAGTGGAATAGTATGGTGGGCAGTGGCATGCACAGAGGGGCTGATTTTTGCTACATGTGTTTCAGAATCAGCCCCTCTGTGCACTCCATTAAGTGGAATAGTATGGTGGGCAGTGGCATGCACAGAGGGGCTGATTCTGAAACACGTGTATCAAGATTGTGTCACTATGGATAATATCACTGTCATACCTCTTAACCTGCAGACATCGAAAAATGCTACAAAGGCCCTTGAAAAGTAGGGACATCCAGTCAAAAATATAGACATCTAATTAGCATAAAAGCTGAATACGAAATAGCACATAATTCTTCTCATTTGTAGTAAGAATGTGGAATACTGTTTAGAAATGCATTTAAAAATAGGGTGACAAAAATTATGGAAAAATATAAGCACATTATCATAGAGACAGTGTAAAATCTGTAGAATTTAATGAGCTGTATTGCACATTTTTTACTTAAAGTAATTTAGTTTTGCTTCTCAAAAAGGGAGATAAAAGAAAAGTCCTTTGTCTTCTTTCACTAAATTGTTGGTGCCACTAGAATGTTGGCTATGTACTGTGATTTTTTTATGTACTAGACAGCTTCAGAAATCACTTGTGATGAGTGGAGATTCAGAAAATTGTTAAAGGAGCTAAATAAAGTCTGAAAGCATGTATGCCTCAAAAATAGATACATCATATGCAGGGATAAATCAGACTGTAAACCAGGAATGTTCCCCCAATTTATGGACAGCTGAGAGGTCTGATCACTATGTGCATTGCATGAAAATTGCTGGATTATGATATGGAAATGAGTGCCATCATGTGAATAATTTGCTACGTTTTAAAGAAAGAACATTTGTTTATTAAAATTGTTCGGTCAGTTAGTTGATCATCTTATTATTCAATTATCTTAGTTCACGTGTGTAACAACATATTAGTTTTGGGTATATTGGAAAGTTGTTTTCAGAGGTATGTAGTCTGATGAACAGTACTGGTATAGTGGTTTGCATTGTTGCCTTACAGCAAGAGGTTCTCTGGTTTGATTCTCAGCTGAGGTGCCTTCTGTGTGGAGTCTGCATGTCCTCCTTGTGTTGGTGTGGGTGTACTCTTGTTTCTTCCCATGTTACAATGACATGCATCTGGAATTTTCCTCCCCTGAAAATTGCCTCATTCTAATTTGGACTTTCCTGCTAAACAAATGTTAAATAAAAAATTAACTTCTGTTTTAACTGAATGAATGCACTCACTACTTTTCATAAATAGTAATTGGACAGATATATTGTATGTGGGCTGGTTGACTGGTGCTGTCCTCACACTGGTTCAAGTGGAATGCATGGAGTGTGTGTAGCACTAATCATTCCTACTGCAGGGGCCTTTGAGTTCCCAACCACAAATACTCTAGGCATAGCCTCATGAATCCTGCACCAATTACCAGATGTGATAAAATTGTATGTGGAGAAGATTTTGGTTCTCACAGACAGAAGAGGAGAGAACCACCACTATGTAAGCATGCTATGACATAGTCCATTTCCCTGAAATTCTGTGAGCCATTGACTGCACCAGTATTGTCATCAAGGCACTGGCTGGTACACTTGGCTTCTGATATACCAACTTGAAGTGTTTCCACTCCATCAGCTGTGATTGGTGAGCAACACACTGGATACAATATACACTGTGTTTGCGTACACAATACAGGCAGTTCCCCTGATTCCCAGATCTGGCACACATGATCTATTTTCATGTGGGGAGAAATTATGCAGGGTCATTTAGCTGGTAGTTGCAGGCATTATCACTCCTAGAGCCCTTGATGATTCAGTGACATGAATACAAGTAGCAGATTGTTCATAATGATGTTTGTTGTTATATGTTACAGGTGATGCTGAATAAACCTTCGACCCATGGCTGGTGACCCCATCCTCAATTCCTAGACAGAGGCTGAGAGGACATAAAAAATCATACTGGCACAGACAAAGAACATTACTGAATGTGAGTCCAGAGTGCTGAAGTCTCACTCGCATGGCAGACATGCAACAGGCTATCTATGGTGTGTGCAGGGCTATGCACTATGGTACTATGTAAGCAATATCAACAAGGGGAGACCATAGCACTTGTCAGTAGCATGTTGGCAACAGAGAAAGATGCAGTTGTGATGGGCTCCTATGTAAGACAGAGGAAGTTAAGATATGTCATGGCACTGGCAAAGAGGAGCATCTGGCTCATAACTAGGGGACTTGACAGGACAAACACAGAACCAAAGTGAAGAAAGTATTTATACACCCATGCCCAGTAGGACAATACATGGACTGGACATACTGTGAATCACACATTATCTAAACCACATGATCAGATGGAGGTAACAGCCATCATCATTTGCACAGGTGGGGAGGTACAGTAAAATGGGAAAACAACAATGGCATAGGTGAAGAGGTCAGTATTCCTTTTGGTAAGACTGCACATAGCAATGCTGTTGTGGGGTGTCAGGGATCATGTCTGCAGGTATTGTTGTTGAGGTTTCAGGAGTGGACTGCTTGCCAGATATGGCAGGTGTAGAGGCATGTACTTCATGAGAGGTTATATCATATGGACTCCATAGACTGGACTGTGGCTGTGTCCTTTGCTCTGTGGTCATGCCAGTTGGCTGTCTGTACAGCCTGTCCAGCAAGAGGCATATGTCATTCAGGGGGTATCAAGTGGGAAGCGGGCTGCTGTGGCACTCAGGGATACTGACTGTGATATATGTAGGGTATAGCCTGCAGGACCGTAGACAGCTATGGTTGGAGCTGCCAGCAGAGACAAAAGAGTGGAGGCAGTGATGGAACCAGAAGTGAACATACACCCAAAAGGCTGCATGGCTTGAGAATCAAAGCCAATGAATGTGCACAAGACCAAACAAACAGTAAAACACCAAAGAGCTCATCACATTCAGGCAGAAACAAACTGCAAATAAGATGGTTCAAATCCTTTATTAACCCACTCCATAATACAGGAACAAGATCATTAAACCAGTTTCAATGCTAAACATATCTTCTTCAGTAACATCTAATCAGTTTTTTCAATACCTTTTATTAATAGGAGGGCTTTCTCATACTGATGGCACTGACATCATAAAACATGGACATCAACAAAACAAAGTAAATGGTAATAAATTCACCATAAAATCCATTAAGACTTCTATATAGTATGTGATTAACTTCAGAACCAAATGCATTTTTATTTAAGTTTTTTTCTATGAAAAATATTTACATGTTCTTTTTTGGCTAACAATTTATGTTTAATAATTTTAATTTATATACTGCTTATTTATTATTGTGTTTGTTTTTTTTCACATTTTTTAGGTTATCAAATGAGATACCTAGGAATTTACATTTTTCTTGGACAGGTCATCTAAGATAACTAAGTATGGGATAGTACTGGATGCTTCTGTGAGATCAGATACATAGTGTATACAGATTTGCCCTCATCTATTGCCAGAGTTATTCTTTTGAATATGTTACTATGTTAAGAAGGCAAGATCTGCCCTTGGTGAATCTAAACTGCCTTGGGTCAAGAGTCTGTATGTTATCTAGATCCTTATTTAGTAATTGCATAATGATTTTGGCATAACCTTACAGATGAGGCTGCTTAGGCTAAATGGGTGCATAATTACCCATGTCCACTGAAGCCCCACTTTTGTGCAAAGGAGTCACTGTTGCTGTCTCCAATTATCCAGCATGAAGCCTGTCTTGAGGCTAATATTGAACAGCCACTGTAGGGGGTCTGACAAGTCATGTATCATGCTGATCAGCAGGCAGCTTGGTATGTTTTCCTGCTCCACATAAGAAGCGTTCTTGGCCTGAGAGAGTTGCCTTGAGGACTTGTATTTGTGAGATTGGAGGGGATGTAGATATGGGTATGTGATCTGCGAATATTGGAGGAGACTGGGGAGAGATTTGAGCTACAAAGGGATGCTGAAAATTTCTCAGCCTGACCAACTTTCTAAATTCTGAGCATTATTTTGTCTCTGTAGCTAAAAAGTGTGTTATTTCATCTTGTAAAGTACCATTTTGCAGAATTGTAATGCTATGATTTCACATTGTTTCAGATCACTGATTGAACCATGTCAATGAAAAGTGTGGAATTTTCAAGTGTGGAATTCTGAGCCATCATATGACGTTCCTATTCATGCAGAAGAAAACTCCAAAGGAAATCCATGAATGTATGATATAAAAATGGGGTGGTAAGTGCCCTTCTTACTCAACTGTGAAGAAGTGGTGTGCAAACTTTCAGCATGGAGATTTCAAGTCTGAAGGTGCTGCAAGGTCTGGGAGGCCTCAAACAATGTCAACACCTGAAATTGTTGACCATGTCCATGACCTGTTTTCGTCATATCAGTGAATATTGACAAAAACAATTGCTGGACACTACAGATATCCAGGGAATATGTTGGGTTTATAATCCATGAGCAGCTGGGTATACAGAAGCTGTCAGCCAAGTGGGTACCCAAATGTTTGAATGCCAATGAAAAAAGACATTGAGTGAACACTTCCAAGTTATTTTTGTGGCATTTTCATTGAGCTGGTGCCAACCTTTTGGAACAACTAATTACTGTTGATGAAACATGGTTACATCACTATGCTCCTGAAACAAAACAACAGTCCATGCAATGGCAGCATTTAGGTTCACCAAGGCCAAAGATGTTCAAGAACCAAAAGTCAGCAGGAAAGGTCATGGCTACAGTGTTTTGGGATCAGGAAGGTGTTGTAATGACTGACTATCTTCCAAGGGGCCAACTAGTTAATGCAGAATATTACTTTAACTTTTGGTGCCAATTAAAGGAGGTATTTAAAGAAAAAAGGAGCGGGAAGCTGCGGAAAGGAGATCTACTTTTGCAAGACAATGCATCTGTTCTCAAGGCTAGCAAAATGATGGATGTTTTGACAAATTGGGGGTTGAGTGCATAGACCACCAGATCTTGCTCCATGTGACTATTTCCTGTCTCCAAACCTTAAAAAGAGTTTGAAACAGCAGTAATGTTCGAGTGGTTCGGAGGGGATTGCAGCAGCGGAGCAATATTTCAGTGATCAGGCTTCAGACTTTTTTTGGCAGGGTTACAGAAACATCAGACATGATGTGCCAAGTGTGTTGAATGTTGGAGAGAATAAGTTGAATAATTTGTCTTCTAGTAGGCTGGCAATGTTTTCTGTGTGTTAGTATGTGATATCATTTGCTCTTATTCCTGCAAAATGCTGGGCATTCTTTCTGAAGTTTCTAACACAGTGAAAGTAAGTTAAGTAAGAAACAAAGAGATGGATGGATTGTGTGAGAAAAGGTCTATGACAGTTGGGCACAAGTATCGAAGAAGGTAGAACAGTGGCACTGATTCAAAAGATGTTTTATTTTATTTTATTTGCAGTTTGTTTTCCAGGATAGTCCATTGGGCTACAAAGAGTCCATTTTCTTTTTTTTTTTTTTCAAAAATGTTTTTTATTTTTTTTTTATAACAAGAATAATAACAGTAATAACATATTTACACTCAAAACTGAAACAAATTATTTACAAAGTCTATAACAAGGAAATACTTCTATATACATTCAGGAAATCATCTAATACTATTTTAATAATGATTGTAACTTTTCCCAAACAATTAATTTGTGTGTTAAATTCTTTGTATTCATTTTTAAACTAGATATTTCTTTCTCACATAAGGTCCTGGCGAAATAAATAAATTAATTTCTGAAAGGTATAGGAGAGTTAGTTTTCCAATTTTTTGTCACAACCTTTCTTGATACTGCAAGTATTGACCAAAGAAGGTGTGTTTGAGATCTGGGTATGATTTCTGGTACTGGTACATTAAATAAAATGAGTGAACTTGACATTTCACAATTATCATTCCATAAGGCCTTACAGAAACATTCAAATTCCTTCCAAAATTGGGATGACATATTACATGCAACAATCATATGAAACCAGTCAGCTTCTGTAGCTTTACACCTCCAACATTTCATATCATTTGATTTGTACATATTTGCAATTCTTTGAGGTGTATAATAACTTCTGTGGAGGAATTTCCATGTGTATATTTTCCAGTAAGGAGAAATTGTTGTTTTTTCTACTGATTTTAGGAATAATTTCTTGTTTTTTAGTAGTAAATTCTCCATTATTTATTTTGGTGGAGTATTCCCAAAAAGAAGCATTCGTGGAATTATTATCAGATCTAATGACTTTATATATTAGGGATATAAATGAGGTGCCTTTCAAAGAACCATCAATTATATTAGTCAAAAGTTCTAGTGTTTTAGGTATGTTGTTTCCATGAGTTTGTAAGGAAAATATAGTTTTGTTATATATAAATTACCTGCAGGTTTGTATGTCTATCCAGTTATTATTATGTAGGCTGTATCTAGTAATTAGATGGTTAGCTGAATAAATTCCATTAGTGGATAAAAATTGGCTCCTGTATATTAAGTCATTATTTTTAAATTCAAGCATTTTATTTTTATCAAAAGATATTAAACATTCATTAGTATAAACAATAGGAAAAATGAATATGAATAAGCTTTTAATTGACTGGTTAGATTGGGTGATTTTCATGAAATTTGTTATTATTAGACTGATAAAGGAGCAAGATTTTAATTTCTGCTTATCTTGTATGTATATTTTTAAAGACCAAATAAAGGTATTTTGGTGTATTGTATTATTGTTTAATAATTTTTTTTTCATGTAATAGTTTCCAATATGAATTATATGAGGGGGTTAACCATAAAAGGATTATATTAAAAATAGAAGCATTTACATAATATTCAGTATTAGGAAAACTAATACCTCCTTCTTCCCAACTTGCCACATGTCTTTGTAAAGATATTCTGGATTTTTGAGGATACCATAGAAATTTTAGTAAGTTATTACTAATTTTTTTGTAATAATTTCTTGGTTGGGGGAATGATTAAAGACTGACTTATATAAAGAATTGTAGGTAACTCTATTATTTTAATTAGCATTAGTCTGTCCTCAAAAGTAAAATAAAGATTGTTCCAATTATCTGTGAGACTAATAATTAGATTTGTTAAGATATTATAGTTTGTAGTAATTATATTCTTAAGAGTGGAATTAATTTGAACACCCAGGTATTTAATTTGTGTATTGTCCCAGTTAAAACATTTATAACTTTTCATTTTCATAGTCGTCTTTTTATTTATTATCAAAGTCTGGGTCTTGTTATGATTAAATTTTAGTCCAGATAAACCTTCAAATAAATCTAAAGTGTTAAGTAGC
This sequence comes from Protopterus annectens, assembly GCF_019279795.1. Lineage (NCBI taxonomy): Eukaryota > Metazoa > Chordata > Ceratodontiformes > Protopteridae > Protopterus > Protopterus annectens. The sequence continues at coordinate 1,208,886,494 of NC_056728.1, forward strand.
TGATCTAAAAATGTATCAATGTCTCCACTAGTTAGTAACAAATCATCCGCAAATAGCTGAATCTTTGGAAATATGTTACTATTTAAATTATAGCCTTTAATGTGAACATTATTTTTAATATAGTTGGCTAGTGGTTCTACAGCTAGAGCGAAAATTAAAGGGAAAAGAGGGCAACCTTGTTTTGTTCCTTTTGTAAGTTTAAATGAGGGGGATAAGCAAAAGCCTATCTTTACAAAAGAAACAGAGTCTTCATAAAGGTGTCTAATTAATTTTATAAAATTTAGGGAAAATTTATAGTGTTGTAAAGCTTTAAAAAGATATGACCAACTCAGTGAATCAAAGGCTTTGTTTATGTCTAGACTCATTATTGTTTATTCGTTTTTAGTTTTATTAGCTAAATCTATAAGAGTCAGAAGTCTTATTATAATATCCTGTACTTTTCTGTGTTTAATAAAACCCGTCGGATCTTCCTCTATTAGGCTAGGTATAATGGAATTGATTCTGTTTGATATGATGCTCATGAAAATCTTATGATCTATATTTAATAGTGAGATGGGCCTATAGGAGGAACAGGAAGTAGGATCTTTATCAGGTTTAAGTATGGGAGAGATTAATGAATATCTCCATGATGGTGGGATATTATAAGTAGTTTTGATTTCCCAAAATGTGTTTAGTAGTAATTTTAAGGTATTATAAGGAAGGATTTTATATATTTCAGGAAATAAACCATCTAACCCTGGTGCTTTATTAGTTTTTAAGTTGTTTATTTGATTTTTTAGTTCTGTAAATGTGAAAGGTCTATCAATTTTAGCAATATTCCCAGGGGATAAGGTCTTTAGAATATTATCAGATAAGAATTTGTCTAGATTTATATTTTCATTTATTGGTTTGAGAGTATTTATATTCTCATAATGTTTTTTGAAACTTTGTAGTATGGAATTTAAATTTGTAGCTTTTATTTTTCTCATATTTTCAACATATGTAATTTCTTTTATGTGATTTCTTTCTTTCAAGTACTTTGAACGTACTGCAATTCTATGTAGACTTTTAGGATTGATAGAGTATGAACATAATTTAATTTTCTCTAGATTTATAGATATTTTGTGTTGCAATACATTTTGATATTCTTTGTTTAATTTATTTATATTATCTAAGACTTTCTTATCATTTGGTGTTAGATTACCTTTTAAGTTATCTAATTCAGTTTGAATATCTTGTAGTCTTTTATCCCATTCCTTTCTTTTTTGCATATACCACATTTTAACTTTTCCATATAATACAACTTTGAGGGTGTCCCATAGAATTGTATCCAATACTTCTCCATTGTTATTTGTTTCTAAAAACTGATTAATTTCTGATAACATCCATTCTTGATAGCCTTTTATTTTTGTAATATAAGCTGGTATTTTTTGGCAATGTATTAAGGGTTCAGTTTTAAAAGTTATACTAAAAGTAATGGCATTATGATCAGAAAGGGGACATGATATTAATAATACATTATCTATTTTTGATTGTAAAGAATTTGACACTAAGACATTATCTATATTAGTTTGTGTCCCAAACCTATATGAATAGTGAGAGAACTTTAGGGAAGAGGGAAGTTTTATATGGTATATGTCTTTTACATTTCTTATATTAATATAATTATGTGTTTTGCTACAGGGGAGGTCTTGAAGGTTTTAGAACTCGTAGTTTCATCAGATGAAAAAATACAATTAAAATCCCCTGTGACTATCATTTCTCCTCTAGAATGTAAAGTTAACATGTCTAAGTATTACTTTACTGACTTTGTACCAATTCCAGGGATCCAGTAAGGGTTTATGAGTGTATAGTATTTCCTTTCAAGCTTAATTACTACTAAAGTTAACATACCCTCTTTGTCTATATATGAGTTTACAATTTCAGGAAGCCTTAGACTTTTTTTCCAAAGAATTAGTACACCTCTTCTTTTATAATTAAATTGGGAACTAGACAATATTTTATAGTCTTTTAGTGTTAGTTTATTTAAGTCTTAGGATATTTATTTTATTTATTTATTTATTTTACATTTGTTGACCGGGCTAGTCCAACTGGATACATGTCCATTTTCAGTGGAGGCCCGGGGAGAAAAGCTCCAGTTACACAGCATAATAAAAACATGCAAAAACATAAAATAACATTTTGATTTAACATTTATAGATTAAACATTTAAAAACGACATTTTGAAACATCTAAAGAAAAAGTTAGGCAATGACATTAATATGGAATAATACCTCTTCAGTTAACAAAAATTGGAATAAGACAGAGGAAAAATGGGTAGAAGAGTTAAAGATAAGAAGTAGTACTCAGGAGAGAGAGTGCTATGAATAAGGAGGAGGGTCCGTTTAAGGAATGGTTAGATGTAGAGATTATGGTTGAGAATGATATTTTGTGGTTGACAGATAGTTAGAGAAAAAAAATGGTTAGTCAGGGTTGGTACAGGAGCATAACCAGTGATTGGAGAAGAAAAGTTTTAGGTTAGTTTTAAATAGTGAGAGAGAGGTGAGGGTAGAGAGGTCATTTGGTAATTGATTCCATATTTTACCAACTGAGTTTGAGAATAAAGAATCACCTGCTAGGTTATTAGAGAAGGAAGTGTGTATCAACATTTTTTTGGCAGAGCGAAGATTCTTTAAGTTATTATATTTTCTTATAAGGGTAGAGAGAATTGGGGTGTTATCATGTTGGTGTCGGGCTTTGTGGGCGATTATAAGTTGGTTAAATTGTAGTAGGTGTGGTAATTCAAGCCACCCTAGCTGTTTTAGATTTGGACAGTGGTGGGTTCTGTAAGGAGAGTTGGTAGCAAATCTAGCAATATTATTGTATGATCTAGTAAGTTTGTTAAGATTGTTTTTAGAAAGGTTGGTATATATGGGGGAAGCATATAACAGGGTAGAGATTAAGTGGGTTCTAGCTATTGTGGCTCTGGCTACTGGTGTCAGGAAAGGTTTGATACGATAAAGGGATCCAAGTTTTTTGTTTGTAGATTTAATTGTGGAATTTATGTGAGTGTCAAACTTTAGTTAATTGTCAATAGTAATTCCAAGGAGTTTGGTGGTGGGGTCAGGTGAGATAACGGTACCATCGTTGGATGTAAGTGTGAAATAGAGAGGGGGAGATAGATGAGATGGGGTAAAGAGCAGTAATTTGGATTTTTTAGGGTTAAGGAGAAGACAGTGGTTGGAGAACCATTGTTCAATAGTTGAGAAGGCTTTTTGTGTGAGAGAATGAAGTTCAATTTGGGATGAGGCAGAACAAATGATAGTAGAATCATCAGCATATTGGATACAGGTAGACAGTGGAATAGAGAGATGAAGGTCATTTATGAAAATGGAAAACAGTAGTGGACCTAAAATAGAGCCTTGTGGGACACCTAGAGAGGTAGGAAGAAGGTTGGAAAGATGGTTTGCCAGAGAACTGCTTGTTTTCGGTTTTCAAGATAAGCTGTGAACCAGTTCATGGCAGGATAGTCAAAGGAGAGGGACTTCAGTAGGTGGAGGAGAAGTTGATGATTAACCATGTCGAAGGCTTTAGATAGGTCTACAAAGAAAGCAGAGGATAGAGTATTATTATTACGATTTTTGTTGATACAGCTGGTAAAGGATAGTAAGGCTGTGGTGGTACTATGAAACGGTCTAAAACAGTGTTGACAGTTAGCTAGGAGCTGGTGGCAGAGTAGGTGGGTTATAAGTTGTTGATGGATACATTCTCCATGATTTTAGCAAGTGGGGAGAGTAGAGCAATGGGACGAAAGTTAGAGAACTCAGTAGAGTCACCACCTTTGTGAAGAGGAATAATGTATGAGATTTTCCAGATTGATGGGATTAAACCTTCCTTTAAGGTTCTATTGATCAATATGGAGATTGGGTAGGCAATGGCTTTAGCTCCTATTTTGAGGTATTCGGCTGGTAGTTTGTAAGCTGAGGGGGTATTAGGTTTTAGTTTTTGAAGTAGGGAAGAGATATAGGAGGTGGGTATAGGCTCTAGGTGAAAAGGGGGAGGAGTAGAGCTTGGACTGGGCAAATTAGAGGTATCTGGGTTTTGCTGATTTGCTAGATTTAGTATGGTAGTAGTAAAGAAAAAATTAAAGGCATTAGCTGTTTGCATTGGACAGTCAGGGTTGGAGCCTAGTGGATTAGGTGATTCAACTCTGCCTGGGGATAGTAGTGTGTTAATAGTAGACCAGAATGTTTGTGGTTGTTGAAGAGATGATTGTTGTAGCTGTATATAAAAGTTCTTTTTGTCTTGTAGGATAGCTTTTTTTTGTTATATTTCTTTGTTGTTTAAAGGTTTGGTGATCAGTTTTGTTCTTTGTGGACTGCCATTTAGCCCAAGATTTGTTTCTACTGAGGATTAGTTTCCTAGTGTGATTAGAGAGCCATGGAGCTGGTTTATTTTTCATTCTTATGGAACGCATTGGGGCATGTTGGTCTAGGATTGCTAGGAAGGTAGTATTAAAGTAGTTAACTGCTTCATCTATAGGCAGAGACTTAAGAGGAGACCAGTTACATTGTTTTAGTTCGGTTAGAAACAGTTCATGGTCAAGGTGTTTTTTGCTATGGATTGTTCTGACTGAAGAGGGGATATTTAAGCTTGTTTTATGTCTGATAATATATATCAGAGAGTGGTCACTAAGGTCACCTGGGAGAGTTCCTGTTGTATAGTTTTGTTGTGGACAATTTGTTAGTATCCAGTCTAGGATGGTTTCTTTATTATTAAGTTTATTTTTTCTAGTTGGAGAGTTTATAGCTTGTGAGAAGCCATGCAGGTTGATAAGGGAAGAAGGATTGGTGTTGTTACATAAATTCCAATCAATATTAAAGTCACCTAGCAGAATTGTTTCTTGAGGGAGATTAGAAGAAAGCCAGTTTAGGAGGTCTTCTAATATAGTTAGATTTTTGCCTGGGGGAAGGTAGGTGCAGATGATATAAACTGATTTATGGGGGTTAAGCTGTAGTTTAGAAATAATTATTTCTATGTTGTTAGCGGAAGGTAGGTTACAATTCATTTTGTTGATTTGTAGTCCTGTTTTATAGATAATTGCAACCCCTCCACCTTCTTTATTTAAACGGTCTTGTTGAATGATGCTATAGCCTGGGGGGATGATTTCCATGTCTTTTATTGTGGGTTTAAGCCATGTTTCAGTTAAACAGAGGATATCGAATTGTTGAACATCCAGAAGGGCATGAACTTGTGGTATTTTGTTGCATATACTACGTATGTTGAGATGGGCTATTAAGAGTGATTTGGGGGGTTTGGTAGAAGGTAGAGGGATCGTATGGTATAGGTTATAGTTAATGGGGGATGGGGTAGGGCTAGGGCCTGGGTTGGGGTGGATGTCTCCATCTTTTAATGAGTGGAGTAATATGAAATTGTAATATTGGGGAGGTTTACAATAGTAAAGTACTTTTTTGTTGCTTAACATGGAGTATTTAATATGATTTAGTCAATGATATTTAGCTTGAAAGAAACCAGGCTTGAAGATGGCATTAAGGAAGGTTGTAGATAAAGCAGGAAATGGTGTTAGAGTTTGTTTTGAAGGGATGTTAAGAGGAGATAAGAGTGGTTGTTCATAGTAGGTTATGAGGTAAGTTGTGGTAAGAGTGGTCAGGAGTAAGAGTGATAGAGAACATTGGTATCGGTGAGGCATAGTAGAAGAAGGTATAGTATGTGTGTAGGGAGAAAGGAGAGGAGTAGGGGATATCTTTGGAAGATAGAGTAGGAGGTAAGGGAGGGGATTTATAATTAAGGGGAGTAGAGATATAGATATGGGGTGGGGCAGGTGTGATTCAATGAGTGGTTGTTGGTAAAGGGGGTGTGGTTAAGAGGGTATAAGGTTAGAGGTACTAGGGGCGGGTGGGAATTGGGGGCAGGGTAGGGGAGTGGAGTGAGCCCGTAGGGCGAACGGAGCGGGAAGAGCAGAGTGGTCAGAAGAGGATGGAAAAACTATCAGTGAATGTTGAATAGCACAAAGGTAAGTGGAGGTGGACTAGGAATAGTGGGTAGGAATGGACTGAAGTAAAGAAGAGAGAGAGAACAAGAATAGATTAGAATTTAAAGAGAATATGAGGGCAAGTGTAATAGAAGAAGATATTGGAGAAGTAGATATTGGTGGGGAAGGGGTGACATCTAGTGGACAAAAGCGGAAATGCACTTAAATATACCAGGGCTCACACAGGACTACGCTAGACTGAGGGGAGATGAGAGCAAGAGAAGTCAGGGGTCTGGGTAAGGGGGGAATGGAGATAGGGGAAAAAAGGGGTTAGCTGCTGTCTATCTAGGCTGGGAGCAAACAGAACACCTAGCAGGGCTTATTGGGTAGTTTATTTCAAGGTTAGGCAGCAAATAAACATACTTCCTTGAATTCTTTTATTAGAAGCTTACAGGAGGTAGCAGGGTTTGATAAAATTTCTTAGAGCAGTTGGCTGAGAATGCAGAAGAAAAATAGGTGTAGGATTCCACCCAAGCGAAAACACAAGGGTAAGTCTGGGTGAAAGCTAAAGAACAGAAGAAAAATGAGAAAATAGGTTATATTAAAGCAGTAAATAACACTATATACTTAGAGCAGTAAGGATAAACAGATATTAGTAGTGCATTAAATTAAATAAATCACATAAAGTAATAGTTGGTGTCAGACATAAACAATTATATTGAGTAGAACAGTACATATGTTTAGGCTACACAGAAAAATCAATTTGCTAGCCTTAAGTGGCGTAGGACACCCTTAGAATGAGCACTTCCACAGTAGAGAGCACTACCTATAAATTATACAATTATAGGTTGTCGCCTTAAGTAGTCTTGCTAATCCTTAGAGTGAGCATTTCCACAATGGAGGGCACTGCTTGTATATGCTACAAAATTGGGTTGCAGTTTGCCAACTGGATTAAGGCCAAAATTGAAGCATGAATGGACACTCCGTTTTACACGTGTGTTCTACTAAATGGTGATTAAAATCCTAATAATTATAGCTGTTAAAAAAAGCCGCAAAATACTTCCAAAGCCTTTAAGAAGCTAAAAGCATTGTACAAACGCTCCGTTGAAGATAAAGGTTCTTTAAAAGGGCAGAGCAGTGACGAGATCTTTAAAACATATACCAAAGGCAGCAGGAGTGAAATTTAATTAAGACAATAACAATGCATTTAAACATTAGAATTTAAGTGAATTAGGGGTTGGTTCCATGGCATGATAATATAAATGGTTCGGAACAGCACAGATGTTAAGCATTTGTACATATAAGCAGAACCAAGTCTCTAAACTTTACGCTGCATTAGTCACGACAACTAAACTAGGCACAGTCGCAATAAAATAAACACTTATAAATTTCAAGCATAAAGCAGATTTATGAGTTTACATAGGTAGTTAGCTACGTTAAGGTAACATACACATACAGTATATCTAAGTAATATGTAACACAGTAGCGGCAGTTTGCATTACAATGGCAGTTGGTTCGCTAACGTTAAGTTATTATTATTCACAAGCATTTAAACCTGTAGAGTCGATAGACACAGCTTGCGATGCAATGTATTAGACATACACCCAATAGTTAGCTTGTTAGACCAATTAAACCAAGTGCAAACCTGATAATGCATACCTAGATATTTTAAGAAAAAGCGACTGCATTTAAACTTGTAGAGTCGATAGACTCAGCTTAAGATACAAAGTATGGAGACATACACCCAATAGTTAGCTTTATAGAGCAATTAAACCAAGTGTAAAGCTGATAGCATATACCTAGATATTTTAAGAAAAAGCGATTGTATGGAGTAAGCTAATCCTTGTACCACTACAATCAAGCAATAGCTAATCACCAAACATAAGCAGTAATTACAGCAAAAAAATAAAAATAGATAACTTACTGTAGGTGTTGGCGTTCAGCCAAGGACACACAGCAGCCGGAAGGAGGGCAAGTTTGAAAATGGCGCCCAGAGGTTAGGAGGGACTTTAAAACTTCCGGGAGGAAGTTCAGGAGGGGGGGGCAGGGAAAGTATGGTCAGGTACAGACCGGAAGGGGTATTTTCAGGTAGACAAGAGTTAAGATATAGTAGTTACTAGTGGATGTATCAGCGTGGATGTTAGATAGATTCGTTTGAGAAGTGGGGGGACACGAGGTTAATGGTGTGTAGTAGAAGATAGGGGAAGTTTAGGTTAGAAAAAAGAAAATAGGTGAAAGAAATGAAGGGCAGGTACCCAGATGGGTATAGAGTGAAGGAGACTGAGACTTTACAGAGTTACACTCTATAAGATAATGCTAATGGATAAAGCAGTAATAAAAGATAGATATAAGGTGAAAAAAGGGGAGAGAGCTAGTCAGTACAGTAGGATGCGGGAAAAAAAGAGCAGAGTGGTCAGAAGAGGATGGAAAAACTATCAGTGAATGTTGAATAGCACAAAGGTAAGTGGAGGTGGACTAGGAATAGTGGGTAGGAATGGACTGAAGTAAAGAAGAGAGAGAGAACAAGAATAGATAAGAATTTAAAGAGAATATGAGGGCAAGTGTAATAGAAGAAGATATTGGAGAAGTAGATATTGGTGAGGAAGGGGTGACATCTAGTGGACAAAAGCAGAAATGCACTTAAATATACCAGGGCTCACACAGGACTACACTAGACTGAGGGGAGATGAGAGCAAGAGAAGTCAGGGGTCTGGGTAAGGGGGGAATGGAGATAGGGGAAAAAAGGGGTTAGCTGCTGTCTATCTAGGCTGGGAGCGAACAGAACACCTAGCAGGGCTTATTGGGTAGTTTATTTCAAGGTTAGGCAGCAAATAAACATACTTCCTTAAATTCTTTTATTAGAAGCTTGCAGGAGGTAGCAGGGTTTGATATAATTTCTTAGAGCAGTTGGCTGAGAATGCAGAAGGAAAATAGGTGTAGGATTCCACCCAGGCGAAAACACAAGGGTAAGTCTGGGTGAAAGTTCCTTGAATTCTTTTATTAGAAGCTTGCAGGAGGTAGCAGGGTTTGATAAAATTTCTTAGAGCAGTGCTGTTAAATGTGTCTCCTGAATAAATACTATATCAGCCTTATGTAAAGAAAGGTATTTATTAATGCTTGCTCTTTTAATATGGTTATTTAGCCCATTAACATTCAATGGTAGACAATTATACGTTAAGACCATTTAAAATGTATAATAGTTCAAAATAGCTATACTGATTTCCTAGGGGATTAACCTTGTAGGTTATAACAAAATTTGTTATGGACTGAGTTTCTGTAACAACTAAAGAAGGTAAAATAGTATTTACAATAACATCCTTCTTCATGGAACCTAGTGTCCCTGGCTTAATATGTGTTACATACAAGCCAAAGGTCTGCCAACACATATTCAGTAACATTGGGTCTCTACAACTGCATGCTTCATTAATAACCAAAAAGAAGATATGGTTATATATTGTAGAGTCTATATGAACTAATATTTTGATTAAGGTTAAATGTAAGTAATATATAATACCTTACTATTCTTACAATCAATCATTCAGAGAATGATAACAACAAACTTTTAAATTTGTATGTGCATAAACTATCTACTAATTAAAGTATTTATTCTAGTATAACATTCATTTCCCCTCCCAAAAAAAATAGAAGTTTGTTTGAATAAACTAGGTCATATAAAATTTAAGAAAAAAAAAATTTCAGTGCGTTACTACAAATGTTATATTACATGGGGTGTCAAGTTGGGGAAACAGTATAAAAAAAAAGAAAAGGAGTATGCAATAGTACATATATTTTTTGACCTTCATCCACAATATTTTAACATTTAATATTTGGTTAATCTCTATGGGCCAGATTCAGGAAGCCTCCGTGTAAGAGTTATAACTCTTACACGGAGGCTGCAGTTAAACTGTGTGATGTCAGCATGTCATGCATATGCATGAGGTGCATGAGGCATGCTGAATCACACTAGTAACTCTTACACGGTCCGTGTAAGAGAGTAGAAGCGTGTCTGTAGGCTAAGCTCTGCAAGTGGACACGCCCGGAAAACTAGAATGGCTGAAAGTAAACAGCCACGAGAAAGGCCATGAAAATGTGAATAAACACACTATACAACACATGCCCCGACTGGCCATCAGTGTATAAAGTGAAGAGATGTCATAAAAGTAAATGAAAACCTTTGTTTTTTTTTTGTTAAACCCCCTAAATGTTTGCTACTGTGTGCGCCGGTGTGCTACTAGCGCAATCACAGTTAGCAGTCAGTGGAAAAGGATATAAGAACTAAATATGCAAAGTAAGCCAAGAAATAATAGCTTAGTGGTAGAGTACCCGCCCTATGAGTAGGCAGGCAGGGTTCGAGCCCCTACAGCAACCTTTTTGTTATTTTGTAAATAAGCACTAAAAGCCCCCAGACAGTATTGTACAAATGTAAATGTATTCCCTTTTGTAAAATGGAATGAAATAGAGCATATATTTTGAAGTAACATAAGAATAAAAATAGTCAGAAATGTACTGATAGCTAAGCTGCCGTGAGACAGAGTGCCCGTAGCTGAGTAGTGTTTAAAAAGCTGCAAACTGCGTGCCCGTTGCCAAGCAGCGGGTAAACAGGCTGAAACTGTGTGCAATTAGCTGAACATGTGTGTCACTAGCCAATTAAGATTTATCCCAGCGCACACCGTTTGCGCGCCGCTCCCACAAGCTAACTGCCAGTGCGCATGCGTTATTTCCGCGCAAACGAGCGCAGAACAGGTTTAAAGTGCTTAAAAGTGCTTTTGGCATGTTTGATTGACAGGTCTTCAACTCATTTCTGTCAGGAAAATCAAAAAGCAGTTGCCAGATTCAAACACAGGATACCATGCACTAGAGTCAAGGAACTAAACCACCAAGCCATGACAGCAATACCTAGAAAAGCAGAAATAGCATATATATGGTATAAAACCCAGAATGGAGCATGAGAAAGCATTTTCAGTGAAGTAGATACAATTCCAAAACGGCCAATCAGAGAAATGTGCGGGAAAAGCGGCATATATAAGCCCCATAGGCGGGAATACACAGCATAACTGATTGTAGAACAGACTTGCAGTCAGCATGAGTGGAGTAGGTGAGGGACGTTGCTTTCGAGCACAGCGTTGGGGCGTTGAGGAGTCCAGATACATGGTCTGGCTCCTTGTCCATAATCACGAGGCCCAACTCATGCAGGGCCAGGTCTCATGGGGAGTATATAGGGCTGAGGCGTGGGACCAGTTGGCTCGTGAGCTGACCAGTGCTACTGGCATTCCACGCACTGGTGAGCAGGTCCGTCACCACCATGCGGACCTGAAGAGACGCAAGCAGGACCAATTGAACCGTTGGATCCAGGAGGCCCGGCAAATGCCCAACGCCCCACTACTGAGTAAGTCACATTTTACCCATGTATGTAAGGATTTCAACCAGCTGATACCATGGAGATGTGTAGTCCAATATTATTCCCTTTGTATTACAGCTGCAGGTGTCCGCTCTGCGAATGTCGAGATGCACGCCAGAAGGCTGGTGCGGCTGCCACCATGCAGGTTAGTAACCCCACCCAGTACTTGTAAATAAATATTATTATGTACCATGTATCAGAACAGTGCAGTGTATTGATTAAAAGTAATATAATGTGCAAGCAGGAATTGAGCGTCTGCAGGTATGGCTGCAACAAGTTCATCAGTATGCAAGTGTAACTGGAAATATAATTGATAGAATTAAACAGTGCTGTAATACAGATGTCCCATCATTAAGTAAATATACTGTAACCTGCAGTATAGTCTCAAGAGTACAGCTTCAGAATCTGAGGTAGTCACATGTGAGATATATCCCCTGTTGAAATGCTGAATCATGACAGAAGTGAGGCTGTTGGAAAGTGTTTGAATCACCACAGGTCTAATATGTGAACAAAGCCTAGAAGTACCAACCTGAACTGTGAAGTTGCAGAATGTATGAGAGTGACAGAAATGCTCATGTATGAATAAATAAAGTAGTAATAACCCTGAATATATAAGCCTCAGTGTGTTTTACAGAACTAAATGCATGTGGGAAGTACAAATTAACATCCCAAACTGATTTCAGTGTGTCTGAATCTGAATGTCTAGCTCAAAATCTGTATATGGTGATAACAGTAAACAATTTGCAGATAGAATGAATGATTATCTGACAGACTAAACAGCCATAGTTGTCCCCTGTCCTGTCATCAAAGTGTAGCAGGATGATGTATCTGATCAAATTCAAAATAAGTAGGATAGTGATGTATGTGTAACAGGTGTAGCATGACAGTCAAATAAAGATTATTTTGAAACATCAGCCTCAACTTAATTGTGTATCTATGATAAATGTGAATTAATGTTTAACATATGAATGTGTCATCACTTTCTATCCCCACCCAACCCTGTAATTCCATATAACAACATCCACTAAATAATGGTATGTGAACATTTCATTAATCATGGACATTTGTCCGTTCAAACATATATGCATGTCTGTTCGTGCATGTGCCCTGTTCATACCTGCAAATCGATGGCCTGTTGCCATTAATCAACCCTGCATGTCGTTTGACTGTGTTTTGCTGTTCAAATAATGCATGTGATATTGATATGCCCCTTGTTCAATGGTGTCCATATCTGGGTGTTTGTTTGATGGGAATACCAATGCATGCTGTTACAACTACTCTGAATGGAATAAAATGCCACTAACCCAAACTAACATAACTACTCACAAACCTAGAACGCTTGGGAAGGCAGGTCCCAGCGGACCCACCTCTCCCACCTCAGCTGGTGACTGCACCTGGCACTAGTGCCCAGGCGGACCCCCTCCGGGGGCCCTGTGGCACCTCCGGGAGGAAGCGCTGCAGGGGGTGGGGCCCGTCCCCCGGCTGCAAGTGTGGCCGGAGGGGTACGTCCACTCACCCTCCGGTGTCCGGTCTGTGGTGCGAGGGAGATCCAAGACACTGTTCTTGGACCCCTAGGCCACCTCGAGGCTCGCGGCGCACAGCTAGCGGGCCGGGCCGTTGCCCCCCCACAGCCCCAGCACAGCCCGTCCTGGGCTGTGAAGGAACAGTGGCAACTGCCTATGGGTGGGGATATCAGTTCCACTGTTGCCATCTGTGGGCTCGTGCATCTCGGATATCCCAACCTCCGTCCCGTCAATTGTGTAACCCCCACGTGTGTCATACACCGTCCCTGTATGCGTCTTGTCTGTCTTGTCTGTTAACCTACCCAACCTACCTCCCCAGCTTTACCGACTTCCTTCACCTGTCATACCACTCTCACCTGTAAAAAAAAAAAAAGGGCACTCTGTCCCACAAAAAAATTACGCCCATACATAGCTGTCCATGTCGCAGACATGTCCGCTGGACATCTAAACTGTTAATTACAATTGGCTGTACAACAAATATTAATGTTGTCCTGACACCTCTCTCAGAGGTGGAAGGTTTCAAATGTCTCACCAAAATACACAGAAATATACAGCTGTTGCTGCAAAAGACATGGGCATCTATGGGCCTTACCTACACCCTTCCTGCAAATCCCACGCTTCTTTCCCTACTGTCTTTCCCTCTTTGTGACCCCTTTTCACCACTTTCCTGTCACCCCTTTTTCTTTTCTTTCAAAGAAAATAGCTGGTGTGCGCTTGTGTTAGCGGAGCTCACCGTCAGTGCTTGCGTGAGCTCCGCAAACGAGCAGACCTGGTTTAAAGTGCTTAAAAGTGCCTTTATGGCACTTTGATTGACAGGTCCTGTACTCAGTTCGAAAGTTTGCTAAGAAAAATAAATTCCCACTGTCAGTCTCGAACCCAGTACCTTGGTAATATTAGTCCGTATGACCTACCACTAAGCCATGCCTGCTTTACAAGAACACACTGCTAAAATAAATATAACATGTAATAGTAGGAATCAGTATAAAGGTAATATAGGAGATGTACTATCCAAAGCATGTTTGGTAGAGTTTTAATGGCCAGATTACTGGATTCCCATACTAGTTCAGTGTGAGCAGAAACAGCACTGCTACCTGTTAGCTTGTACATAATAATGTAAGGTAATGTACATATGTGAAGGTATGTATATCTACACATACATATATATAAATATATATTAATACATATGAAATATAATCGTAGGTCTCAGTAGCCATACACACTCACTACAGGAAAAAGTTAACATAATTGCTGCAACCTGAATCTGCAACACAGCCTGACCCCTGTGTGACCTACTTACCCTTCTAACTGCTTACAGGTGGCCTCAACACTTTGATTGACAGGTCCTGTACTCAGTTTGAAAGTTAGCAAAGTAAAAAATTCCCACTGTCAGTCTTGAAACCAGGACCCAGGTAACATCAGTCTGTTTGACCTACCACTAAGCCATGCCTGCTTCAGAAGAGCACACTGCTAAAATAAATATAACATGTAATAGTAGGAATCAGTATAAAGGCAATATAGGAGATGTACTATCCAAAGCATGTTTGGTAGAGTTTTAATGGCCAAATTACTGGATTCCCATACTAGTTCAGTGTGAGCAGAAACAGCCCTGCTACCTGTTAGCTTGTACATAATAATGTAAGGTAATGTACATATGTGAAGGTATGTATATCAACACATACATATATATAAATATATATTAATACATATGAAATATAATCGTAGGTCTCAGTAGCCATACACACTCACTACAGGAAACAGTGAAGATATATGCAGCAACCAGAATCTGCAACACAGCCTGGCTCCTGTGAGACCTACTAAGCCCTTTAACTGCTTAAAGGTGCCTCTAGCACTGTGATTGATAGGCCCTATACTCAACTCAAAAGCAGAATATGAGCATACTAGTAGGCCCTACCACAAGACCATTGTAACACTAGTCTGTATGACCTACCACTAAGCCATGACTCTCATACAGGAATATAGTGCTAAATAAGTGGAACATGTAATAGTAGGAATGAAGATAAAGGCAATATAGTATGTCTACTACCCAAAGCATGTCAGGCAGACTTTTATAGTCCCAATTACTGGATTCCCATACTAGAGTAGTGTTAATGGAAACAGCCCTGCTAATTGTTAGCTTGTACCCAATAATGTCAGCTAATGTACATATATGAAAGTATGTATATGTACACAGATATATATATATATATATATATATATATATTCATATAGCAATACATATGACATATAGTTGTAGGTGTCAGTATGCATACACACTCACTACAGGGAACAGGCAAGATAAATGCAGCAACCTGAATCTACAACACAGCATGAAGCATGGGAGATGTACTAACCTTCACACTCACAGAACACTGTCAACAGCATACCAGCATGGTCCACGCCCTACAATCTGAAAGGGCAACGCCTATCTCACATACCCTTTTATAGCAGTGTCCTGAAATCACAGTGAGACATGCAATTAGTACACACCCAGCTGCTTGCAATTAGCAAATGCTGCCTTACAATTGGTGCAGAGGCCATCACATGGATCTATGCAGATACCTACAAAAGTATTCAGTACCCACACTCCACTCATGCAATACAGTCATTGCACTAACCGAATGAGAAAGAGAGAGAGAGAGACAGACAGAGAGAAAACAAAATATACTGACAGCCAGCAGCAAAACAGCAGCAGCAGCAGCAACAGCAGCAAAATACAAGCAGCACGACTGACTCACCAAAAGCTGCCACAAACACAGGTAATGCAAAGTAGCAGGTTAATCCTGTGTATACTGTGACACCTCCAAATGTATCACAGTTCACTATCAATAGGTATGTCCATGAGATAGGTTGTGTGTAGATAGTCATGAAATATAAACATATGTAATATTGTTGTACATGTGGGCCATAACTAACACTTCCATAGCTTAGAACACAAGGCCAGTTGTGCATATGATGCAGTAGTTCCCAGGGTCAGTAGAGGTTCCTCCTCATTGGTGTGGGACCACTGTGTATGTATGGCACTGTTCAGGTACATATCCTGTAGTATGGCCATGGATTAATATCAGTCTGTCATGTGGTGCTATGTCCTCCAGGGGTGAATGTAGCACACATCCAGGGATACCATTCCGTAACAGTGATGATATGTGTTCTGCAATGATGAGGGTGGCTCTCACCTGGACATGTGAGAGGATAGGGAGGTTACAGTCATCTGGGATAACTAATAACACATGTGTAGGACAATGGGGGGGGGGTACCTGCACCTAAACTGTCTGCAAAATTGTTGGCAATATCTGTGAATTTGGTGAATGTGAAGCATCTTAACACTGCAGACAACAGATGCCTTCCCGTCATGTTAATCTACCCTGTACTGCTGCCCCTCACAAACACACATACACACACATGTCAATTGGTGTTACCAGTGGCCGGCTTGGGCATATCTAACCCACACCCTGTGCATATGATGACACTGTGCCACCTCCTGCATACTACAACATCGGTGCAGGTAAAGGTAAACACGTTGCTGATGCACAGGGTGACTACATAGATGTGTATAAGTAGTAACATGTTGGTAACTGTTGTGTGTTGCAGTATAAATGTGTGTATATCCCATCAGTCCTGCTGCAGTAACTGTATGAATGTCCTCAATTGTTATCTTCACCCATACTACTTAACAAAGTGTACCTGCTGCACACCATCACATGCTAACATTGACTATGGCAATGTGCATCTTGTGCTGTTATGTAGATTCAGCTACATGTATCTGTTCTGTCACACATGCATTTATACACACCCTGCTACCCACACACATGCACACGCTCACCTGCCATTCCCATTATTTATCACCCTACATGAGTAGCTGTTGATACATGACAGGTACACATTTCAGAAGTGCACTATGTTGTTTACTACTGGCATCCCCTTCTCTACCTGTACTCACAGGGTGCAGGCAACCTCATCATTTGGAAGATGTAATGTGCATCAGGTACTGTAGTACCCTGAGTGCCACAGCAAACATGCTTCCCATACGGAAATGCACACACAGACACATCCCACATCCACACACACTTGCCACATTCAGGCTTCAGAACACTATCTAGGTATATTCGGGTACATGTGCATGTTCAAGTAGCATGTAACACTATACTGAGTACTGGCACTTAGTTGTCTGTAGTCATGTTGTCTGTATAGAATAAAAGAAATGTTTTATTATCCCACTCCGTTTTGTGGACATTACTTGAACAAGTGTTACCTTACATGTGTTATCAGTACCAACACCTTCTGTTTTGTAGTTTTGTTTGTATAGGGTGCTATCAACATCACTGCTTGTTAAGGGTAATGACCACCCTGCAGTGCATAGCCCCATGTGGCAAAAGCCACATCCCACCCCATCATTGTGCACACACACTAACCCCACCAACAGTAAAACACATACTTTCCATTTGCAAGGTTCAAACCCACACCTAACTGTGCAATGACAGTAGAAACAGACACATTAGCAGAGTGTGCTATTTGCAGTAGTTGGAGAAACCTTTACTAATGCTGTACTTAGAGGGTGCTGACATCATCTGTGTGTAGGAGGAGGGATGTGCACCCTGTAGTGTGTTCTCCCAGTTGGCCAAGGCAGTTAACCCTCCCAGCATAGTGCACACACATAAACCACACTCATATATTCCCTTTGCAGGATTGAAACCCCGACCTAACTACGTTATGACACTGAAGAAAGACACATTAGCAGAGCACGCTATGCAAATTACTGGAGGACTTTACTACAGGTGATATAGTTATACAGTCCTGACATCATCACTATTTCAAAAGGGGGATCTGCATCCTGTACGATACTGTCACGGTTGCTAATAGGGACATTTTCCACACACACACATCGATGTGTTGGAGGTTTGCATATGTGGGGGACCCAGAACACCAGTGTGATTCGTATATGCATTGAATGCAACAATGAGGATATACTCCCAGTGGTGATTAGTTTTACTCATGTTTGTAAAGATCAGCTGTAGTATATCTGCCCCTCTTGTGGGAAGGTTGGTTACCTGTTCCATAGCCAAAGAATGTCTGATCAATGGGAATCTTAGAGCTTGGGTATTGTGGCCTGTGTAATGTACACAGTCTGTTCGGGTAGCTGGCATCACCCAGTATGATGGTGTCTGCAGAGTAATCTAAACTCTCCTGTGTCAGCATGAAGGCTGTGTGGGAGACCTGAGTTTGAGAGGGTGCTGTAAGAGCTCCTCTGTGTCTCTTTCCATGTGGTCCAGGGAGGTACGTCCCAACAGGTAGCTGACTGTGACCCTCCCCTTGCTCTGTCTGGAGGGCGGCACGTCTGTCAACAGCTCATGTCAAGCAACTGCACACCCTCATAAATGATGTGGAAACCTTCAAAGGCCCTAGGCCTGTTGAAAATATGGACCAGACTGCAGATACCTGTATAGAGGCATTCTGTGGACACATTCAGGAATGCATGGATCATGAAGCCACATATGAGCATGACCCAATTCTCCAAAGGCAGATGTCCTGGGCGCGGACACCAGCCATAAACACACTATACAATAGAAGGATGGCGCCACTACATGATACAACAACCTCCCAAAATGTGAAGGCACCACTGAGGAGTATTGGAAGACAACTACAGGCACCCATATGATTGTCTAAGGCCATCTTTGAGAGAGGATTCCACAAGCCACTGAGGATAATCACAAGGCTGCCTGTAGTTATGTTAGTAACCTGGGTGGTACTACCCAGATATGCTCAGAGGTAATACAATATGTCACACAAAATATAAAACACACAGACATTGCTATCATCCTAGTGGACAGGTTCAATGCTGCCTTCTCACCCCACCACACCAAAAGGGAACATATGTCTCGCATCACAGTGCTTCCCCCCCTGACATCACAGATGCTCAGGTAAGAGATGCCCTTCCCAAAGCAGTAAACACTGCATCAATGGGACCAGACAGTGTCCCAGGCTGTGTCCTACATGAACCACAAGAAGAGCTACACCCAGACATAACACCACTGTTCAATCCCAGCCTTAATACATGATATGTGGCCAGAGAGTGGCATACAGCAACAGTGGTCCCTCAACATGCAGGTGGTGCCATCACGGATCCTGGACACTACTGCCCCATATGTCTGACTAGCTTTGTCTGCAAAGCTATGGCAAGAATCATCAAGAACCTCACATATCTAGATATTGTGGACCTACAGACATGTCACCATACACAGTTTGGCTTTGTCAATGGCAAATCCTGCCTATCAAACCTGTTTGCTTTGTTTGAAACAGTCACCAAGGCCACTGTCAAGGGGTAGGAGGTCCACACAGCCTACCTGGACCTTGCATAAGCCTTGGCTACAATACCCCACTTGTGCATTCTAGGGAAGCTCACCAGTGTACATATTAACCCCTATGTCACTATGGGTATTGCACAGTGGCTCAAGGGCAGAACACACATGGTAGAATTGCTGGAGCCATGTCAGCCTCCAACCTGGTACAAGTGGTGTCCCACAAGGCAAAGCCCTAGGGGCTGTCATGTTCATTATATATTTGTCATAGGTACAGGCCAACATGGAAGTACTGTGGCTCAGCAAGTCACAGGTGACTGCAGACTCAACACCATAATCAACTCAACAGCTAACACACGCATCCTCCAAAAGGGACTCTTGCAAACACATGACTTGTGCCACAGCCATGGCCTCAACGTGAATGACAGAAAGAGTCTAGTCATCCCCTTTGTCAAACACTAAATGACCACAATGTACCACATATGTCTTAATCCAGTAAGTGCAGACCAAGGAATTATGGGCCTTGGGGTACACAGGTTGATAGCATTCTACCATTTGACAACAACATGGACAAAGTGGTTAGGTAAGCATGTGATATGGGCCACATCATCATGGGATCCACATGTAGGCCAGGGGAGGACATTGTGCCCCTTTACTCATCCCTCATCATGCCCATAATTGACTATGATGAACCTGTCGGCATGCACCTTACCAGACACCTGCAGCAACTGGGGCTAACACATATCTACCTCGACAAGGGGATCAAAGTGCTCAAACAGATGCCACATACTGACTGGTTAAAGTAGCAGCAGCTGTACTCAGTGACATACTGCCTCTTCATAGGCAATCTGTGCCTGACATAGAAGGCCAGGTCATACCCTCATGTAATGGCCATGCTGCATCCCAGAATATCCAGATCCCACCAGGATACACACTGGAAATACTTGAACTTCAGGAGTGATATACATAGGACATGGTGGAGGGGCACATTCACAACTCAGAGGCACCCTTCATTCCTGATTATTATCCCAATAGAGGTTAGGTGGACTGACTCAGTGACTATCTTCAAGAGCGATAGTAATGACTGGATGTGACATTGTAGGGTTACGCTGGGTATCACTTATGTGTCACTGTGAGAAAGAGGCACAGTATACTAACCTTGGAAAAGGGCATAGCAAGACACATTCACAATGCATGTTGAAAGGCACGCACATTCTGGCTAGGTGGATACATGCCCTGGGCAGATATCCCTGTACGAACCTATGGACCTATGTCTCTTTTTCACCATTGGCCCTATGTGCTGTCAATCACCAATGTAATCTCAATACTCGGTAGCATGTGCAAAGGTCAGTTGTCAGTCACCTCTATGGCACAGTTGTGGAATATGTGTGTCATGTAGTAATGTCACAGCTGCCACATGTACACAGTCAACCCTATCCCTACCCATTGATGTACACCACATGTATGAGATGGAAACACTTGGCCAAACTGTAACAGCAACATAAAGTCAGTCTGATGCATGGACACATATGACTCAGTCATTGTCCATGCCACCACAACTGATGTGGCATGTCGCTCACTGGGATCGTGATAGGGAACATGGAAGGGATCACTGAGCAAGTGACACAGGCTGGTAGACCCCTGACCTTGGTTGGCATCAGGCCCTCACCAGGGATTCCGACAAATTACTGAATGCTGATGAATAAGTGTATCTACAACACCATAGCTGCATGGTTCTTAGCATGCAGTCACTGCATTGCTATGGAATACTGTCTTACCACTCCCACAAAAGGTGAGAACATGCAGCTCCTGTACATTAACAACATGTAGACTTTATGCCCCAGACCAGGTGTGCATCCCTCACTACTAGGCTGATAGCATCTACATCTCACACTGTATATACACATCCCATATGCAGCATCTGCACAGAAGACCACGGTCATAATGTTACCCTGTGCATATACCATGTATTCACATGTGGCAGGCATCACACATGGTAAATATTGAAAGTCTCAGGTACATATGTGTATTTGGCACACACATACATCATGTGTTCATTGCCATAACCGGTGTAATCAATGTCATGCATTATTGTGAGGGACAACCCACACACATGGGCATTCTGTGTGTGCACAACACACATGGCATGTCTGTAATCAAAAGCCATACATAATTGTGATATCGTTTAGAAATGGGTATGTGCATCCTGTAGTGTGTTTTCCCAGTTACCAAAAGGGATGTTTCTTTCATACATACTTACCCCCTTCACACACACTTGCCACCTGCTGGATTCAAACCCCTACCTAACTATGTTATGACAGTAGAGACGGACGCATTAGCACAGCGCGCTATTCGCATTACTGGGGAATGTCCTTTCCCCTGATATACTTGTAGGGTGCTGACATCATCAGAGTTTAGAAAGTGGAATGATCATCCTGTGGTGTGTTTTCCCAGTTGCCAAAAGGGATGTTTTTTTATACACACTTACCCCCCTTCACACACACTTGCCACCTGCTGGATTCAAACCCTACTTAACTATGTTATGACACTAGAGACGGACGATTTAGCACAGCACGCTATTCGCATTACTGGGGAATGTCCTTTCCCCTGATATACTTGTAGGGTGCTGACATCATCAGAGTTTAGAAAGTGGAATGATCATCCTGTGGTGTGTTTTCCCAGTTGCCAAAAGGGATGTTTTTTTATACACACTTACCCCCCTTCACACACACTTGCCACCTGCTGGATTCAAACCCCTACCTAACTATGTTATGACACTAGAGAGGGACGCATTAGCATAGCACGCTATTCGCATTACTGGGGAATGTCCTTTCCCCTGATATACTTGTAGGGTGCTGACATCATCAGAGTTTAGAAAGTGGAATGATCATCCTGTGGTGTGTTTTCCCAGTTGCCAAAAGGGATGTTTCTTTCATACACACTTATCCCCTTCACACACACTTGCCACCTGCTGGATTCAAACCCCTACCTAACTATGTTATGACACTAGAGATGGACGCATTAGCACGGCGCACTATTCGGATTACTGAGAGAATCCTTTCCTCCAATATACTTATAGGGTGCTGACATCATCAGAGTCTAGAAAGTGGAATGATCATCCTGTGGTGTGTTTTCCCAGTTGCCAAAAGGGATGTTTCTTTCATACACACTTACACACACACTTACCCCCCTTCACACACACTTGCCACTTGCTGGATTCAAACCCCTACCTAACTATGTTATGACACTAGAGACGGACGCATTAGCACGGCGCGCTATTCGGATTACTGAGAGAATCCTTTCCTCCAATATACTTATAGGGTGCTGACATCATCAGAGTCTAGAAAGTGGAATGATCATCCTGTGGTGTGTTTTCCCAGTTGCCAAAAGGGATGTTTCTTTCATACACACTTACCCCCCTTCACACACACTTGCCACCTGCTGGATTCAAACCCCTACCTAACTATGTTATGACACTAGAGACGGACGCATTAGCACAGCGCGCTATTCGGATTACTGAGAGAATCCTTTCCTCCAATATACTTATAGGGTGCTGACATCATCAGAGTCTAGAAAGTGGAATGATCATCCTGTGGTGTGTTTTCCCAGTTGCCAAAAGGGATGTGCTTCTCATACACACTTATACAGACACTTACCCCCATTCACACACACACATGCCACTTGCTGGATTCAAACCCCTACCTAACTATGTTATGACACTAGAGACAGACGCATTAGCAGAGCGCGCTATTCGGATTACTGGAAGGTAGCATTTCTACTGATCTACTTATAGGGTGCTGACATCTTCATTGTTTGGAATGGGAATGTGCATCCTGTGGTGTGTTTTCACAGTTGTTAAGAGGAACATTTGAACTAAGTGTGTGAGCATGCCCACTTCAGCCTTCCCATGGCATGTTGTGTGAATGATGTCTCATTTATCAAAGTGTGTGAGCATGCCCAGTGTGAGCTTTCCATATGTTGAACTATGCAGCCCATCACAGTTGTGGATGAGTGTGAACTCCAACAAATAACTCCTGTTTAAGGTTGTGTGTTCTGTGACATGTTGTGTAGTTACTGTCCAGATGCTTCCTGTGAACACAACAGGGATTATACTGTGCCTGCAGCTTTTGCATGGGATACTTTGCATACAATTGTTAACATCCATTCATACTGACCTAGCACTGTTGTACTGTATAGTGTAGTGGTTCAGTACTTTCACTGTGGTGGACATTATCCTGGGCTTTAGTCCTATCACTGATTTACATTTCCATACTGTGCACAACAGCCTCTTTAGGGTCCAGTTGTGCATGTCTGCACAAAGGCAGTGCCTCTATGGACTCTGGTAATTACTGCCCCATAAGCTTAACAAGTGTAGTCTGCAAAGCTATGGAGAGGATCATAATGGAGCTCATGAAGAAAGATATGGAGGACATGCAGACATTGTACCTGTCCCAGTTTGTGTTGATCAAGGGCAAGTCATGCCTTTTGTACTTGGTTGACATTATCAAAACAGTAACTAAGGCCATTGATGAGGGAAAGGCAGTCCATAGAGCCTACCTTGCCCTTGAAAACCCATTCAACACAATACCCCACTCAGGTATTGTAGGAAACCCTACCAACAGAAATGTACACCCATATGTCACAAGATCAGGTTTCAAACTGTCTTACAGACAGGACCCACAGGGTTAGAGTTGCTGGCACTATGTCAGACACCATGCCAGTCACATGTGGTCTCACACAGGGCTCAGTCCTTGGCCCCCTATTGTTTGTTATCTACTTCTCATAAGTACAGTCCAACATGGGAGGACTTTGGCTGACAAAGTTTGCAGATGACTGCACACTGGGTGCCATAGTGGACAGTGCATCAGACACGGATATCCTTCAGAAGGGGCTCACGGACACTGATAGCTGGTGCCAGAGCCATGGCCTGAAGTCAACTTGCAAAACATGTGTAGTCATACCCTTCAGGGAAAGCAAGGTAACCCCAAGCTACCATATAGGTGGCAATCCTCTAAGCACAGGGAAGGTTATCATGGACCTGGGGACCCAGGTTGACAGTCACTGTTCTGATGACACTCACATTGCTAAAGTGGCTAGTAGGACCTTCTACATTGTCCACATGATCAGGAAGGGATCCACATCCAGATCTAGTGGGTCATTGTTCCCTGTACTCTTCACTTATCGGACCGGTGATCTGGTACACTGCCTTATCTGGATGTATCTCACCTGACATCTGCAGCAAGTGTGGAGACCCTGAATGTCCCCCAACAAAAGGATAAAGGGTCTCCAACATCTGTCATATGCTGCCAGATTGAAAACACTACAGCTCTATTCAGTCACATACTGTCTGCTTAGTGGTGACATGTGCATGACATGCAAGCATGTCCAACCAGGGATTAATGGACATGCTCCACCTCAAAATCTTCAGATCCACCTGAACCACTAGTGCAAGTGACTTCCACCGTAGCAGGGATGTACATTGGACATGTTGGAGGGGTGGATTTATCACTCTGAGACTCCCTATGCTGTGGAATACAATCACGGTCCATGTGAGTCACAGCACCTTGCTGGCTCTGTTCAAGAGGTATCCTGACCTGTGGATGGGAAATCATAGGTTTACCCGGGGATCGTCACTGTGTCACTGCTGGAGACAGGCACGTCAAACTAATGGGCACAGTACTCTTTCCATAAAAGGGGTGGCGACGAACCAGACTCTGGACTAGGCTTAGAACTGCCTTGGGGCAGATAGCCTAGTATGAACCTATGAACCTATCTGACCATGTTGCATTATGTTCAGATGTGAACTACTTACAACGGCCTCAACCAACTGCAGTAGTGTATTCCACAACATGGGTGTACATTGGCAAACACTACCGATGTGCCCAAGGCCATTTATAATGGTTATTGGATAGTGTGTTTGTCCATCAACACATCATAAGTGCAGTTTGGCATGACATATGTCTTGTTTTGTATACTGTGCCTCTGTCTACCTGTGACACAACATTGATACCCAGGGTATACCTACCATCTCCCATCCACTCGTTAGGATCCCTGTTGAGTAGAATAAATGAGTGACTCTATGGATAACCTGTACTGGTAGTTTACTCATGCGTGGTGGTGGCTTCTGTGTTATGGATAATGCAGTACAGCTTGTCCTATGTATGTCAGTGCTGGGGTTCAGGTCCCTCATGTGCATATCTCCCTGCCATTCACATTGTACAAGGTGCATGTGCATTGCTGACAGCTTGGACATGGCTTTCTACATCAGGCACAGCTTGTGTCTGGGTGGCCAGCATGGCAGTGTGTGGAACTGCATTCTGTTTAATCAGGCGACACATTACATGTGTTCCAGCTCTTTGATACTCCTGGTGAGGTACTGTTGTGGACTTTACAGTTGCTGAATGTATCTGCTGAGGTACACCACACAGGCGCTGTTGTGGTCATTTGTAATGCTGCTGAAAGATAACTGCAAAACCACAATGACCTGCTAGATGTCATAACCCTCATGATTAGGTTGGTATATGGATTGTTGCTGTTAACCCTACAGCCACATTTTGTCCAATGCAGGATATCTATCACCTTGTGTCCCCCATTCTGGCATTACATGTTAGGTATGTCATGGGTCGACACCTATGTGGGAATTGGTGGTCACTTACTGGATTATCCACAGAGGCTGACTATACTGTTTTCACCATTTAACATGCTGACATGGCTATGGCACCAGCTGTCTGTTTCTATGTGGCCCTTTTATGGGATGCTTGTGTCAGCTGGTGTATCAGATATGTCAGGCGGCTTGTTGTCCTCTACAAACATGTTCCAGCACAGTCCTTACTTGTTGGCCTGTACCTATGGGGCATATATACCAGATGGTGAAGGTCCCAGGACCAAGCTTTGTGGGATGCCTGTTATATGTGGTTTGTAGTCTGACATGGCTGCTGCATGTCTGACCATGTCAGTTCTGTCGTTGGTCTGGTTTGCAACCCCTCCCATGACATTGGGGTGTATATATCAGCTGGTGAGCAAATCTATACGGAACACATAGGGTATTGTACAGAAGGCTTTGCAAGGTCCGGCTACACTGTGTGGACCACATTGCCCTCATCACTGACTTCAAGTACTGTTTCAACTGAGTCACACATGTTTAGGGGTGGGGTCTGCACTTTGTAAACCCACACTGGGTAGGGTCGGGTGTCAATAGATCCACAATATCATTATGTCTGTGGTACATGCTGGTCCTTTCCATAGCTGTGCAGACCAAACCTCTCATGATTCTGTGGTGGTTGTTTTCCCTATCCATTCAGGTGACACCTTTGTTGACAGCACCCACTGTTGTTGGAGACTGCTCTTTGGAGTCGTACCCTGTGGTAAGGGTGACATAATGTCAGGGAGGCGGCAGTCTGCTGGGAAGGTATTTGGCATTATGGGGGTTTGCACTGCACATGTCAGGATGTGTTGGCCATACCTGTGTGTGTCTGGTATGTTGTTTGTAATATCGGTGTGATCCGGAGCATATCCAGGAATCAACAACATGCTTACTACCATCATTTGCAACAGCCTTGGGGTTATCTGTAGTGTCCTGTACAATCTGTATCATAATGGGTTCATACTAGGCTACCCCTAGGGCATCTGTAAGCCTGCATGTCCATTTTGTTTGATGGATTCTGGGGAATTGTTTACACCTGTGTCAGTGCTAGTATGATACCAGGGTATAGTGACAAACAGCTCAGAAGCTGACTTCACACTTCTTCGGACTGAGATGGTATCCATTAAGCCCACTGGGCCAGTGGAAACCACAACACACAATGGTGACTCCTGCACAGACACTTTCTACGGACATCTCCGAGTAAGCATGGACCATGCAATCACAAATGAGAATGACACCTTCACCACCAAGGGAAAGTGGCCTGTCTGGTGGACCCCAGCCATAAACAAACTGTATAACAGATGAAGGATACTAATGCAAGACAGAGCTACATCTCCAGAATGTAAGGCAGCTGTGATCAGCAGTAGTAGAAAGCTACATTCTCACATAAAGACACCCAAGTTCAACTTGGGGACATAAATCACCACAGACGATGAAGGTAACCACACTGCTTTCTTCAGTTATGTCTGACGCCTGGGTGGGAACCCTCATATATGCTCAGATTTGGTACACAACAACTTATATCCCAGGGACCTGACAGATATTACTGACACCCTGGCAGACCAGTTCAGTGCAATGTACCCTCCCTCACCCCGAGACATGATAGTTATCCCACCTGTGTGGGACCTCACTGTCATCCTGGATGTCCATGTGAGAGCCGCAGTCAGCAAAGTCGAGTACACAGCATCAATGGGACCTGATGGTATCCCCAGTTGCATGCTATGTGAACTACAGATGGAGATAAACCTGTATATGCAGATCCTATTTAACCTTAGCCTTGCTACAGGATCTGTACCTGAACACTGGCGCACGGCAACAGTGGTCCCACTCCACAAAGGAGATGCCTCCACAGACCCTGGCAGCTACCACCACACAAGCTTAAACAGCCTTGTCTGCAAAGCTTTGTGAAGGGTCATTATGGAGCTTCCACACAGAGACATTGGTGTCCTACAGACCCTTGATCACACCCAATTCAGCTTTGTACAGTGCAGATCCTGCGTTTTGCACCAAGTTGACTACTTTGAAACTGTCAGTAGAGCCGTTGATGAGGGCTACACAGTCCACACAACCTACCTGCGCTTGGCTAAGGCCTTTGACACAATACCCCACTCAGGCATCATAGACAAGCTCAACAGCTGAAATATAACACCATATGTCACAGCATAGGTTGCAAAATGGCTCAGAAACAGAACCCATAATGTCAACATTGCAGGTGCCTTGTCAGGTTCTAAGCCAGTCACAAGTGGTGTCCCACAAGGTTGTGTCCTGGGACCTCTCTTATTTGGTATTTACTTTTCAGATGTGAAAGCAAACATAGGAGGGTTGTGGCCGACAAAGTTTACAGATGACTGCAACCTGGGCACCATAGTGAATACATCAGCCAGCACACACATCCTACAGACTGCCGTCACACTGACAGATAGCTGGTGCTGGACTCATGGCCTAAAACTGACTGCGACTGATGTGTAGCCATGCCCTTTGGGAGGAACACAGTACCCACAGATCTGTACATAGACAGCAACCCAATGAGTACAGGAAACAAATCAGACAGCTGGGGACACATGTAGATAGTGACATCTCATTTGACACCCATGTTGCCAAAGTTGTTTGACAGACTTTCTATCTTGGCCACCTTATCATGGAGGGTATTCCATCCAGACCATAGGAGGTCATTGTACCACTATACTTCTCCCTTATCAGGCCCATGCTTGAATACAATGCCCCATTTGGTATGTACCTCAACCAGCACTTGCAGCAGCTGGAGAGACCCCACAAGTACCTTACCATGAAGATCAGGGATCTACAACACATGTCATATACTTCCAGAATAACTAAACACAAGCTTTTTCAGTGTCATACCACATACGTACAGGTGACCTATGCCTGACATACAAGACCATGTCCGATCAGGATTTGGTAGACATGCTCCACTGCAACCAATCCACATCCACCAGAAACATGGGAGCTAAAGATTTGAACCTCAGCACATACATGTATAGGACATGCTGAAGGGACAGGGTCATAACTCAGAGGCATCTCAAACTCTAGCAGAGTATCCCAGTTCATGTTAGACAGAGTACCTCACTGACTCTCTTCAAGAGACATCTGGACAGCTGCATGTGGACAGGGGCACAGACTGGACAGAGGCATAGTCACATTATTCAATTATGTAAGGTGGTCATAATGTGTCACTACTAAGTCAGAGGCACAATATTTCGTATCTATGCAGTACACATATTACCACTATGAGGGGTGGCAATAGCAATATTCATCAAGGACACCCTCACCTCATGGTTGGTGGCAACACACGATGCATTGGACACCATCCGGTGCAATTAACCATAGGCAAGACTGCTCTGAAGTTTGTAGCATGTTACAGGCCATCCTCTGAAACTCAGGTACCTCACAGAGCTTTCATGAAAACAGTGGCGGTGTTACATGTACCTGCAAACACCATCACACTGGGTGATCCCAACTATCCAAATATAGACTGGGATCAGTACTACAGCCACAACACTCTAGCCCACAGGTTCCTAGAGTTCATACACTCACATGCCATGGAAGAACTAGTCACCATCCCCACAAGAGGAGACAACATAGTAGATCTCATCATCACAAACATGGGCTCACAATGTTCAACACCAGAGGTATACCCATCATTGGTGAGATCAGATCATGACCTACTCTCAGTGGAAGTCCACATCCCACCCCAACGCCAGATAGAAAAGACCACAGTGCAGAACCGCGCAGAAGCCGACTACACACTTCTAATGACTGTTGTGGTCTCTTGCAAAGCCCCCAAGCCAGCAGACACCATTACCCAAGCCACTGTATCACTTACAACTGCCTTCTACCAGCACCTTCAAGACTGCATGGATGAGGCAATCCCAAACAAAACACAGACTCGTTGTACCAGAGGCAAGCGTCCAGTGTGGTGGACCTCAGCCATAAACAAGCACTACAACACAAGGAAGGAGGTACTACAAGATAGAGCGATATCCGTGGAAGGGTAGACACCCCTGCTCAATATAGGTGAAACACTGAGTTCCCCATGAAATCATCCAAGGCGAATATTGGGAGTAAACCCACTAAGGGCTCACGGGACAACAATGAGGCCTTTTATACATATTACACACCTGGGAGGAAACTCCCAGATATGCTCAGAATAGGCTCAGAATGCTGTAAATATCACTGAACCTACAGACATTGCCAACATACTGGCTGACAGGTTCAGTGCAGATTTCTCCACCCACCCTCCACCACAACTGGAGAGATATGTATGAAAGAGGATTGTAGCCCCCAAACATCTCAAATGCTCAGGTGGGAACTGCTCTATCCAAGGGAAAGGACGCAGCATCCATGGGACCAGATGGTGTCCCTGGTTTTGTGCTCCATGAACTCACTCAAGAATTAAACCCGCAGTCAGGGCAGCTGTATGATCTTAGCCTCAACTCAGGATATGTTCCCAAGGAGTGGCATATGTCAATGGTGGACCCACTTCACATGGGGTGCCTCCACCACCACGGAAACTACCATCCCATCAGCTTGACAAGCAGGGTCTGCTAAGCTATGGAGAAGATCATAATGGAAGTCATAGATGAGGACATAGGGGACTTGCAGACATTAGATCCAACCCAGTTAGGCTTTGTTGAGGGCAGATCATGCCTTTTAAACTTGGTTGACTGTTTCATAACAGACACCAAGGCCATTGACAAGGGCAAGGCAGTCCACACAGCCTACCTTGACCTGGCAAAGGCTTTCAACACAATACCCCACTTGGGTATCATTGAAAACATCACCAGCTTAAATGTGAACCCATACATCACAAGATGGGTTGCAAACCGGCTACGTGACAGAACAGACAGGTTCAGACTTGCTGGTGCCATGTCACACTCTACAACTGTCACAAGTGGTGTCCCACAGGGCTCAGTCCTGGGCCCACTATTGCTCAGCATCTACTTTTCAGAAGTACAAGCAAACACAGCAGGATTATGGCTGACAAAGTTTGAAGATGACTGCAGACTGGGAACCATAGTTGGACACCCATCTGACACAGACATCCTTCAGAAGGGTGTCATAGTCACGGATAACTGGTGCCAGAGCCATGACCTTACATTACACACTAAACAATGCATAGCCATACCCTTTGGGAAGAACAAGGTTACCACTAGTTCCCATGTAGGTGGCAATCCTCTAAGCACACAGGAGGTTATCAGGGACCTGGGCACCCAGGTTGAGAGTAACCTTTGTTTGACACTCACGTTGCCAGGGTAGTTAGGTAGAACTTCTACATTGCCCACCTCATCATGCAGGGATTCACATCTAGATCCAGGGAGGTCATTGTTCCCTGTACTCTTCACTCATCGGACCATTGATTGAGTGCAATGCCCCATTCAGCATGTATATGACCCGACACCTATGGCAATTGGATGGGCCCACAAATTCCTCGACAGGAGGAGAAAGGGTCTCAAACATATTTCTTATGCTGCCCGACTGGAGGAATTCCAGCTTGATTCCGTGACTTACCGTCTGCTCAGAGGTGACCTGTGCCTGACATCCAAGGCCATGTCCAAACCTGAGTTAATGTACACGCTTCACCTCAAGACCTCTACATCCATCAGAACTACAGTGGCAGGAGATTTAAACCTCAACACAGATATTAATAGGATGTGCTGGAGGGACAGATTCTTCAACCAGAGAGTCCCTATGCTGTGGAACAACATCCTGGTACATGTGAGGCTGAGTACCTCACTGGCTTTGTTCAAGTGAGATCTTAATCAATGGATGGGAGATTGCAGGTATGCCCCAGGGATAACCTCAGTATCACTGCTTGTCAGAGGCACAGCAATATAATGGGCAAATTATCCGTCAGAGTGAAGGTGCGGCAGACTCCACGGAACTCTGGTCTAGGCTTATAAATGCCCTAGGGCAGATAGCCTAGTATGAACCTGTGAACCTGTGAACATAGGCCTGGGGCAGTTGCTGCTATTAGGACAGTGGTCTGCAGCAAGCTATATAGTAGTAGTCAGTTTTAGCCATTGGTGTTTGACATGGCTAATGCATGTTGCTTCTTGTTGTGGTAACAACAGGGGTGTGTGGTTATCCATGCCATTTATTGGTAGTCACCCTCATTTTGTATCTTGTTCCATGTTTTTGCACATGCACATCACTGTATGAGGTGTGACCCTGGTAGTGTCAGGGTGCTGATGTGCGCTTTGACCCTGTTTTCTATTACAGCACTGATATGTGCATTCCCTATACTGTGTGCATTTACACTGCACACATCTTGCTGTTTATACCTTTGCCATTGGGTAGCATTACATCTAGGTTCCTGTCCCTTGTGATAGCTATGAGGTGGGTTTGTGTTTTTGTGGTTTATGATTGGTGAGGGTGGATGTTAGTCATGGTCCTCAGGTGTGCATATGATACATGGTATTACATTACTTAACACATGGCATTCATGCCTCGAGTGGTGCTGCAGGGCTGCCTCTGTTGGATGCACATACTACACTCCCTGTACATTTGGAAGCAGGTTGTGTCATGTTAGGCATCCCTGTTACTGTATGAGTGAGTCAGAGTGGGTATCGGTCCCAGTGTTCCTACTGACCAAGCATATGTGCTATGCGTTGCCTCTTTGCCAAGGCCAGGGCATACTGGGCACGCCTCCTTCTGCCTACTGGGACAAGGTCAGGTTGTTCCTCCTCCAAGTCACCCCTGCCTGTGGTGGCCTTGGCAATGGTGGGGATGTTTGGCCCAGCCCTGTGCTGGTCCTGCTGCAGCTGTTTCCGCAGGATCATATTATGTAGCATAGCACATATCATGATCATTTGGGTACATGTAGTTGGTGTGTACTGCAAAGCTCCACCAGACGTGTCCAGACACCGGAACCGTGACTTGAGCAGCCCAAACACACGCTCTATGATATTACGTGTTTGTGCGTGTGCCTCATTATGGCGTTCCTGTTCGGGTGTGTGTGCATTTCTGATGGGTGTCATCAGCCACGGCTCAAGTGCATAACCAGCATCCCCCACTAGGTGTCCGTGTGGGAAGTCCCCATTGGCAAATGATTGGTACAGCTCGCCAGATGCCAGATGTGGGAATCGTGGTAGCTACCAGGGCAGCCAGCACACACATTCATTATTATGCCCTGGGCATCACACACGACCTGGCAGTTGATGGAGGGTATCCCTTGCGGTTAATGTAGACTCTACCCCGCTCACCGGCTGGTGCCTTAATGCGTATGTGCGTGCAGTCTATTGCACCCAGCACCTCAGGGTATCCCGCTATTTGCTGGAAGAGACGCATATTGCTGGACACAACCTCACGGTCACTAGGGACATATATATGATCACTGACATGTGGTGACATGGCATCCAGGAACTGGTGCAGTACCCTGGAGGCTGATGCCTGTGATATCCCCATCATATCGCCAGTTGGTCTCTGAAAGGTACCTGTTGCT
Organism: Protopterus annectens; assembly: GCF_019279795.1. Classification (NCBI taxonomy): domain Eukaryota; kingdom Metazoa; phylum Chordata; order Ceratodontiformes; family Protopteridae; genus Protopterus; species Protopterus annectens. The sequence continues at coordinate 1,208,919,760 of NC_056728.1, forward strand.
AGTATTCTTAGGCCAACACATACCTTGGTTTCCACTGGGATGGGTTCCCCTCTGTTGGTTCTGTGTGTGAGGCGTGGCCTGCAGAGCTCAACAATCTGCTGCAGGAGCTCTCTGTCCACTCTATAGCGCTCTACTATCTCCAGCTCATGTAACCCATGGTAGGTGACCCTAGGCCTGTATACTCTTCTCCTTCTCCTCACTCTGGGTTGTCTGTCAGCATCTGCATTATCACCACCCTCGGCAATTCGCCTATGTCTGATTATAACAGCTATGCAGCCCCTAGCATTTCTGCTCTGAGTTCAGCTTTTTTCAGGTTTCAACTCTGATAGCTTAGTTTCTGGCAGTATCTCTTGTGAGAAACAGCCTGCACTGCTCTTTGTTGTGTTTTAAGTGCTGGGTTGGGCTTCTAGTCTGCCTGTGTAATTGCCTGCTTCTAATTGTTTCCACCAATTAACTTTAGTAGTATCTTCTGGCAGTTTCCCTGTATTTTGGTTGTTTCCTATTTCCTCTCTGTTTCCTGAGGGGGAGCAATGTGCACACCGGCTTAAACACGCTCACAGTGACTTAAACGCGTGTAGAACCTGCCTCACACGCCCAAGACACGCCAAGATGCACGTATATCAAGAAACTTAGAGTGTAGGGATAGCGTATGCCCTCAATTTCTTGACATTCCCAGTGTTCTGTTGGGACACACCTCCCTCCCTGATGTCTGTCTGTCATCTCTTACCTTACATTGCCCTCCAATCTGGTACATTTCTTTCTATCCTTCCCCCATGATGTCACCTACCTCTTACTCTGTTCCTCCCCTTCTCTAACTCTTACACGACTCAGAAAGTGCTCATTACTTATGTGGCAGTGTGATTCAGTATTGTAAGCCTCATTTACATAGGATTGCCTAGTAATGCTTAGTTACATATCTTACACGGAGCTTCCCCTTGACAACCACTAAACGGAGGCCATATTGTTTTTGCTCTGCAAGTCCCTCCATTGACATTTCATGTAATATATAAATCCCACAATTGTGGTCTTATAAGCTCGGTTTTCAGTTTTAGGTAGCGCACCCGCTTTGCTGGTGTGCGCTACAGTTAAACACATAAATCCGTGAAAAAAAAAAGCTATATAACTTTTTTTGCAACACTTTTTCATGCCAATGGCCACATATTTGGCCATTGGCATGCTTAATGTAACAAATGCACCCTTTATTTGGAGCTGTCATAGCTCCGTTTTAATTTTGCAGAAATGTACTCAGTTGTCAGCTGAGTACATTTCAGAAGCAACATCCGCTACACGGACTGGTTTGAGCTGTGGATCGCTCACATACCTCATTTGCATATCTTGGAGCTGCAAATGAGGTATTGAGCATTTCCACGCCCACTCCGTGTAAGAGACGTGTTAGCTGTCTCTTACACGGAGATTTGGGCTGTTGCTGAATCAGGAGGCTTACACGGAGGCTTACACTACTCTTAAACTCCGTGTAAGCCTTCCTGAATCTGGCCCTATATTTTCTCATAATGTGTCTTGCAAGGTACTAAGAAGACTTAGAAAAAAGAAAAAAAAAAACCTCATCACATCATAAAGTTAACAAGTTATGGCAACAGTATAACACAGTATCCCTTAAAATTATTACAAAAACTAAGGGTGAAATAGTTTAGCATTGACGTTTTAACCAATACTTCTTTAGTATGTAACGCATGCATGCACCATCTCTGCACATAACCAATGTTAAAAAAATTGTATTGTATTAAGTGGCTGTACTGCTTTTTTATTATATTTTTATTGGTACTCTTCCATTATCAGGACAACACCCCCAATGAGCTGATGGAATATCTTGTATTACTTTTTCAAGGTGTGTGTTTGTAAGAGGGACAGTACCCTAACTTAATAACATCCAATTAAGTGATGACATTTTCAAAAATGTTATGACACTTTATTTCTTGTAGGTAATACATCTCTTTGTACAGCTGTTTGGCACTGTTGATGAATACTGCAAATAGATTAAGTAGTCCATTGCTTATGAGTTATTGCGAGCAAGACCTCTTCATTCTAGCACAAGATTTAGTGGCAGTTCTGATGCACAAAAAGGGGGGAACTTCACAAGTCGTATTTATTTTTAGTGGAATGGCTTTCTTAGCAATGAATGCAGCAAAAGGATAGTTTTACAGACCAAAGATTAATATGAATGTGTGTAGCGTTTTTATAGGAAGACAGAATCATTTTGTATGTCTATTTCCTGATTATTCTTCATATATAGATTATACATACAACAGTAGCTGCTCAGTCATAGCAAAGCTTTTAACTTCTTTATTGATCAATCAGCAGCGAAGATGAGAAATAATGGCTTTAAAACCTTACTCTATCTGAATTCCTGTTAATGCAACATGTGTTGTATTAACTTTTTCATTTTCTAAACAATAATAGCTATGTATTTCTTGCATTACTGCCTGAATGCAATGTAGTGCTTTACCAGGAAATGAAGCATTTTAGAAGGAAAAGCACGACAGTATGAGGCAAAATCAGGAGGACCACTCTACAAATTAACAGCAGTGCGATCATTACGTTGGAACTGTTGCCCTGACAACAAAAAGCACCTTCTTATTCAAGCAGCATTATAAACCTTGTAAACATATAGATAGTTTTATTTGTCAGGTATATTGAAATAAAGCTTGTTTTATGTTTTGAGTTACTTTGCCATTTTTCCAGCGTTCTGATTGGTCCATTGGTCTCAAAGAGGAACTACAAGTTCAGAGGTCAATTGTTCAGTTCCTGTTAGGTGTCTCAGTTGTTTCTGTGAAGAAATGAAGCTTGTGGATGGATTACAAGGCCCGAGCTGCTTTTAAAAACTCTAATTTCAAAACCATTTAGGTAAGAAGGTGGGAATTATATTTAACATGTATCAAATGATTAAAATAAAATGTTCACGAAATGCTGCAAGTTTATTTGTGTTGCAAATCTAATGTACTGTAGAAAAATGGCAGTTTAAGCACATTTACTTCCATACTGTTTAAAAACAGGCATAAAATATAAACTCTTTCTTAAAGGTTATTTATAACTAATATGTCATGCTTGCTTCACTAAATGAATGCATCTCCAGTATTTTGTTAAACAACATAAACAGAGCCTTTTAGGAGGCTCTATAGTTTTCATAAAATCAAGACATAGAATACTATAACCACACTGCAAGTGAGACATTGCACTTATGTAAATCCCAACATGTCACATTAGCTAAATTTTATGAACTTTTTTTATGTGTGTTTACTTTTTAGGTATTAATAGAGAAAATAAATAAATAAATAAAATAATAATATATACTTTATCCAAGATGTAGTTTAATTCATGGAAGTTATTAAGAATAACAGCTAGGCATTTCTTAGGTACCTTGCAGCCTATGCTAAATGTAACGGATACATTTTAATTACGAAAGGTTATTAAGAATAACAGCTAGGCATTTCTTAACTACCTTGCAGCTTATACTAAATGTGATGGATGAAGTTATGCTACTTCATATATCTATATTATTGATTTAAAATAGCAATAGAGATATTAATGAAAATAAAAATCATATTTTACCTTGTTTATCTTTGTAGCAATCTGTGATATCAGATTGTTAGTTGACTATTCAAAAGATTTAAGATAGAGGAGACAAAAAAGGCAAAAAGTGCATTTTGTTCATTTGTCTTTGAGTTTCTTCTTGTCTTTCACAGTCCGGTCAGACTTTGCTGCTGCTTGTCTCTTTAATGTTGAAGTAGTATCCATTTGATCTTCTGTAGTTACCAGATTCTTCTTCTTTATAAAGGTGTTTGCTTCTTCTAAAGTTTTGAAGGTTCTTTTCCCCTCAGGAAGGCAAAGTCTAATTTTGGCAGGGTATGTTAATTGTGCCTTACTACCAGCTTGCTTGAGAGATTTGATGAGAGGAATGAAAGTTTTTCTTTTTGTAAAAACAGTAGTAGAGTAGTCGTCAAATCTGACTATCTGATCATTTATTTCTATAGGAGAGAGAGCCCAAGCTGATTTTATTGCTATTATTGATCTAGGATATGTCTTCTTATTGTTTGATGGGATTGTAGTTAGTGATCTATGGGCTCTTTCAAAGCCAAAAGAAAGAGCCTCTGGTAAGCTTAGTGTTTTAGGGATCCATGTTGTCAAAAAATCAATCATATTGTCTCCTTCCATTCCTTCTGGTATACCGTATATCCTGATGTTATTTCTTCTGGTTCAGTTTTCTAAATCATCTACTTTATTGATGAGTTTGTTTTTTTTTTTTCTGCTGTCAATATCCCAGACAGATTCTTCTATTGCTGAAATTTGTATTTTCTGTTGTTTTAGAATGTCACTCAGTATTTCAATTTGTTTATTGGAATCTTCTTTAATTTTATGCACTTCTGTATCTAGTTTGTCCATTTTTGTTATTAGGTCTTGGATATTTGTCAGAATGGAGTGTATCTCTTTCTTCAGAGAGCTGTCTTGCTGTGTAGATTTTAAAAGACTCATCTTTTCTTTAAGTGCAGTTTTCCTTTCCTTCTTTCTTCTTGTTAGTTTGACAGGAAAATCTGGAGATTCGTAGATGAAAAATACACCAAAAGAAAGCTTTCAAGTTCTACTTTATAGAACTATTAATTTGAAATTATTTATGGTGATTTTTAGTAATAAATCCTGTCAGAAAAGTTGAAAAGCTGCAGAGCAGAGATGTTATGCTGCTATCAGGCTTCCATCCAAGCCACGCCCCCTCAAGCAGCCCATTTTCAATGGAGTCCTAGGGAGAAAAGCTCCAAAGAAATACAAATAGTACAGAAAGAGCACAAATCCATAATATACATTTCAATTAAATGTTAAATACATATTTTGTATAGTACAAACCCATATTGCACAAGTCAAATAGATGTTACATAATACAGAAATAAAAACAAGATTTTCATTAGAAAAATAAATCAGGTTAATTCAGTAAGTAGTAGTTTTTTTTTTTTTTTTTTAGGAAATTACAATGAGGTATTGAATATGTCCCGAGGGATGTAAAACTTTAGAAGGTAGTGACAGGCAACAAAGTTTGGAAAGTTAGGAAGAAAGTGGAGCAGAATTAGGGTGGATGAGAACAAGAGCATTTCCATTGTGAAGTAAGGTGCGAGTGCAGTGAGGTTTTAAACAAGGAGAGACTGCTGGTGGTGAGGATGGGAGAAGAGAGAGAGTTCCAGAGGCATGCAAGAGAGAAGGACATCAATTGATTCCCAGCAGGATGTGTTGGTTTATGCAATTTAATTAGGTTTTTGGAATTGGATCTTAGGAGTCTATCTTGTTTAGGCATTTCAAAGGTATTTGCTAGGGAAGGTCAGAGAGATGGGTTATGAATGAGTTTGTGTGCTTGGATGAGCTGGGTATATGTGAGAAAGTTTATTAATTCTAGCCAACTTAGTTGGTGAAGGGAATTACAGTGGTGAGAAGAGGTTCTATGTCCTGTCGCATATTTGGATATTTTGTTATAACAAGATGAGAGTTTGTTTTGAGTGAAGATTGTAGGCTGGTTAGGATAGATGCCTCACATAAAAAGGATTAGATGAGGTATGTATTAGCTAATGTAATCCTGGTGGTGGGAGAGATAAAGCGACTATGGCGGTAGAGCGTACCTAATTTTTTATGTTTTTTTTTTTATATTTGTTTGTAGATGCTTATCAAATTTTAGTTGATTGTCAATGATAATTCCTAGTAATTTTGTGTCAGGGACTAGTTCTAGGGGGGTATTATTATTGCTGGTAAGGATTGTTTGTCTAGGGAAGAGGTTTTGGATTTATTGAATAGCATAAGTTTTGTTTTGGTTGCATTAAGGGCTAGATAGTTGTCAAGCATCCACTGTTCAGTGGAAGAGAAGGTGGCTTGTGTTAGATTGTTAAGAGTTGTGATAGAAGGGGAGGAACCGATTATAGTAGAATCATTAGAATATTGAATGAGACTAGAGTTAGGAATGGCTTGGAAGAAATCATTCATGAATATGTTGAATAGTAGGGGGCCTAGAATGGAACCTTGGGGGATGCCTGTGGATGTATTAAGGAAGGGTGCGGTAGCTCTTTCCATTTAACTGCTTGTTGCATGTTTGTGAGATAGCTTGAAAACCACTGGGTAGAGGAAGGGGATAGGTTAAGTTTAGAGAGTTTGGTAAGAAGGAGGTTGTGGGAAATAGTGTCAAATGCCTTAGAGAGGTCGAGGAAAACAGTGGATACAAAGTGGGCAGAGTCACTGGCTTTGTTGATTGTTTCTAGGAAGGAGAGGAGGGCAGTGGAGGTACTATGACATGGTCTAAAGCCATGTGTGGGGGTAAGCTGCTATTGATGAGGTAGGGTAAGAGCTGTTGGTGTACACACTTTTCAAGTAGCTTAGAAATAGGAGATAGGATGGTGATTGAGCAAAAGGTTGGGATGTCATTATTATTGCCACCTTTATGGAGAGGAATAATAAAGGCCTTCTTCCAGAGCTGGGGCTCCTGGCTTTCTGAGATAGACCGATTAATTAGTATGCTGATAGGGAGAGCAATGGCTTCTGCAGTTACTTTTAGGAAGAAGGAGGAAATTTCATCAGGGGCATTAGAACCAGGTTTTAATTTTAGGAGAATTTTTTTATGGTGGATATAGAGATGGGATTGATAGAGAAAGGTGGAGGTTGGGGGCAAGGGATGCTAGGGGATAGGATGGAAGGATGCTGAGGAGGGGTTGTAGAGGTGTTGGTGAAGGATGATGGTAGCTTGCTTATGGACTCTGTGAAGAAAGAGTTAAATTGGGTGGCCAAGTCCATGTCAGAGACATCTGGGTTGGGGCAAGGGTTTTCTTTTTTTCCCAGGTTGAGGAGAGATGAGATTCCTTTTCAAAATAGTTTGGGATTGGTGGCATGGTAGGTTTGGAGAGTGGAGAAATAGGCTTTGCTGTCTAAGGTAATAAGTTTTTTGACTTTATTTCGTAGTGTTTTATATTTGTTTAGGGTGATAGTGGTTTTATTTTTGAATCGCATAGTAGCTAAGGTGTTTTTGGTTAACCAGGATACAGGGTTGCTTTATATACATTTTGGTTTTAGAGGGACAAAGGAGTTGAACAGGTTTGTGAAAGTAGAGTTAAAGTAGGATAAAGCATTATCTACGGAAAGAGTTTTGAATGGGTTCCAGTTTGTGCTTTTTAGTGCATTTGAGAAGGTTTCAGCGTTGAAGTTCTTTAGGCAATGAGTGGAAATATAGGTGTGAGTTAGTTGTATAGAAGAGGGGAGATGGTGGGAAAAGTGAGGAAATGGTCAGCTAGTGGGTCTGGGAGAATACCACTATCAGAGATATAGTGAGGATGGGATACTAGAATCCAGTCTATTGTGATTCCAGTGATGGAGTTCTTGGAAGGCCTGGTAGTGGAATTGATTAGTTGTGTAAAGTCATATAAGTTAATATTGAGTGAGTTAGAGGGAGATTGGATTGTGGCCCAGTTTATGTTCATGTCCCCCAAGATTATGGATTCATGAGTAATGTTGGTAGGGACCCAGGAGAGAATATCTTCAAGGGATGAGATATTGTTGCCAGGGGGAATATAGAGGGAAAGAACAAATATGAGTTTATGCTTGTTTAGGTGAAGTAGGGCTGGTATTATTTCTGCCTTGCCAAATTTGGGAAAGGGTTTGGTATAGGGGGTGACTAAGAGGGATGCCGAGTAAAGGAGTGCTACACCACTTTCCTTTTTTGTGTTCTGTCATTCCTTAATATGCAGTAGTTGGGAGGATTTATTTCAGAATCTTGTATGTGGGGCTTAAGCCAGGTTTCTAAGATGGAGAGAATATCAGGCAGGTTAAGTAGAAGCCAGGCATGAATGTTTGGAACTTTGTTACAAAGGCTCTGAGCATTTAGAGATGAGAAGTGGAGGGGTTTGCCTGTTGCTTGGGTGGTTGGATGCAGTGTGGTAGAGGGGCCTGGGTTTGGGTGGATGTCCCTAGAGAGAAGGATAGAGATAAAATGATGGATGAGGTATTTGGTTTGTTTGGGGTATAGTATACAGGTGGAGAGTGTTGTGGACCTTAGACTAGTGTAGTTGGGAACAGTGTTTTTAGAGTTAGGTAGGAGTCTATAGGGGAAGTGCATGCTAGTGTTGAGGGGGTAGAGACTGGGAGATATATGAGTAACAGTAGATGTGTACATTGTAGAGGATGGGGAAGTGGTGTCAAATGGGGGGGGTGGTTTGCATTAGTAGGTTGGGTGATACATTTTACGTAAGTTAAGGTAATTAGAAGTATTATTTGATTAAGTAGAGATAGAGATTTGAGAGTCATGATGTTGGTTATTAGAGCAGAAGTAGGGGATGAGTTAAGTTGTGAAGTTAGTTTGAGTAAGAGATTATGGTTTAACTTAATTGTGTAGTAGTTTATCAGGATAAGTTGTGTTTGGCAATAAGGTCTGAAAGGTAGGCTTACTATAATGGGTGAACTGTGGGAAGAGAATATGGGGGTATGATGGGTAGTTTGGATTGGATGGTGGAAGTGGTGGGAGTGGCTTAGTATAAGTGTAAGGGTATTGGGAGTGTGTGGGATTTGGGGGTAGGGTAGGGGAGCAGAGTGAGCCTGGAGGGCAAACGGAGAGGGTAGAGCCAAGGAAAGGAAGAATTAATGTCAATAGTGAAAAACAATCAATGGAGTGTAAGGTAAGTTCAGATGAAAGTATGCGAGGGGTAATGGATATTCTAGCAGTGGTATAGGGAAAGGATTAGAGTGGTTCAGAGAGGTAAAAGATGGCACCACAGGAAAGAAGGCAAAGTTAAAGAGTCTGGGGGAGGGGTTGGAAATAAAATAAAGTTAAAGAAGCTGGGGGAGAGGTCAGAATAGAGACTGGAGATGGATATCACAGTGGCCTAGCTGGTTGGAACCAGTACTGACAGGGTCAGGTCAGCAGTGTGAAATAGCACTGAAACATTAGAAAGGAAGCAACTGTGAAAATCAGAGCTGAAGAGGGAATGAGAGCAAGCCAGAGATGGAAATGTTGCAGATATAAGTTTAAAAACAGGAGACAAAGAGAACAGAAGAGGTACTAGGGGTTAAACAACACTCTGGAGTGTGGCTGGCAACATTAAACCAACATATACTGGAAAATCAGAGCTGAAGAGGGAATGAGAGCAAGCCAGAGATGGAAATGTTGCAGACATAAGTTTAAAAACAGGAGACAAAGTGAACAGAAGATGTACTTGGGATTAAACAACTCTCTAGAGTGTGGCTGGCAACATTAAACCTACATATACTGGAACTATTGAGAGTTAAAACAACATTAAACTAAAGATGTGGTGACAGTTGATGTAAACTAATAAATCCATGTAGAAAATGGAAAAAAAGAGTGTTGATGATGATGATGTCTTAATCTCTGTCTTAATCCAGGCTGAATAATACTATTTCTCTTAGGTCTCCTAATTACTACCATACTAAACTTACACTTAATCACTCTACTACTAAGTCACCTTCATGTATTTCACCTACTATCTTCTAATAATTCATTTGACTAAAATAACACTTCTTCTTCTTCTGCTTCTTCTTTTGGCTTTTTCCCGGTTAGGGGTCGCCACAGTGGATCATCTGTTCGCTCATGATTGGCAGTGGAGTTTTTTTTTTTTTACAGTGTTGAGTTGCCAGCCCGGCGCCCAACCTTCCACAGAAGGCACACGCACACACACACTCACACCTAGGGCCAATTTAGAGTATCCAATCCACCTACTGCATGTCTTTGGGATGTGGGAGGAAACCAGACGACCTGGAAGAAACCCACGTGACCACAGGGAGGACATGCAGACTCCACACAGAAGGCACCCCAGTCGGGAATTGAACCAGAGAACCTCTAACTGTGAGGTGGCAACACTAACCGCTGCACCACCGTGGCCACCCATTTTGACTAAAATAACACTAACTTTCTTAAATAATATGACTTAACTCTTTCAGGTACACTTGACAAATCCTCTTTATTAATGCTAAACAACAAAATTGTACTATGTACAAATGTCTTCTTTATATGTAAAGTCTATGTGTGTATCCTCCTAATTTTGTAGCTGTTATTTTTTACTGATCTACTATGTGTACTGAAAATGTCTGAATCGTAATATTTTTTACTTATGTTAATACCAGTGTAACTTAGATGTATGTACATTTTCATCTTAGTATATTTCAACTATAAGTCACCTTGTATCTTGGGGCTTTCCCCGACAGGCCTCTGCTGAAAAAGGGCTAACCACCAGTCGGCTGTCCTGGTCAACAACTGTAAAAATAAAAATAAATAAATAGAAATGATGAGGATGATGATAATGTCATATACTTTACTGATAGAGATACAGTCATTCAAATGTATTGTTATCCCCTGTTTTAACATAGGGGGTTCTCCATGCATTTATGTAACCATTGTTCTTCTTTTTTCAATCATTCCTTCCAAGGTTTTACATAAGAACCAAGAAAACCAAAGCTCTGCTGTTAAAGGAATTCCAAGATCCAAGCATAGGACACCAGTGAAGCCGAAAATAAAACAGTTATAATAAATTTAAGATCAGTTGTTGTCATTTTCAGGTTTTTCATAAGAAAGTGTACCGCATTATACAGCCCTTCATTGTATGTGATGTGATCTCTTTTCTTTTGTCATCTTTTTTTATTATTTGTTTTCTTTGTAACTTTATTTCTCTCCATTTATGTTTATGTTGCTCTGCAGTATCTGTGTAGCAGGATGTAGTCTGTCAGCAACCACAGTGCCCTACAGCAGCCTTCACAAAAACTCCTGAGTCCACACTAGCCCCTCAGGCTAGCATTTCTGCAGATTATTGAAGGACATCCTGTTTGGTGCTACCTGCAGCATTCACTGATGGTCATCTGTGCTGGTGGTTAGGGCACTGGCTCTTCACCAGGGAGTGTCACAGCAATAGAGCAGTCCTCCTAGGTCACCCAACAGGAGGAGGACAGGCTGGTTAGGACTGAGGTGGAATGACTGACTGCAGCAGGGATTGGCACCCTGGAGTGCATGTTTACATGGCTAGCAAAATCATATAGCCACCCAGCCACAACCAACATAACACAAGCAACAGAACTCACACATGATGTCAAGCATGACGGTGATGAGCTTCTGTGGGATGGTATGGCAGGTGGTCCTCACCACAGCATATCTATTATCATTGCATTACCCTTTCTTTTGTGCACTCATTTTCTCCTGTTTTTTTCCAGTCCTCCACATCATCGGATGACCACTCTTTGTCTGCCTGTCTGTCTGTGTCTCTCCATTGTGGCCCTCCCCTTTTTGTATCAGCACCTTCCCATTAGTCTTTGTCTGCCTTAGGTGTTTGTGTGTCTGCAGCCTTCCATCTCTGTCCCCTCCTTTTTTACTCATATTGTCCTACTGCTCACCTCCCCTCTGCCCTTCTTCTGTTAAACAGAGCACCCATCCCACCAAAAAATAAATACGTAACATTCACCTACCTCTTCCCACCCAGTGATAATTTTCTCCTTCCCATTGTCCTTTAATGTATTTTCATGTTTGCTCTTCCCCCTTTCTGACTGTCCCACTACTCCACTTCATTTCAGTTATAAAATAAACAAAGTTGGAACTTTGTGATGAATCCTTTGTCTGGGTTGCCAGGAGTGCCCATGTATCTTATACGTGGTGCTATGATAAGCATGTGAATTAGCATTATGGCTATCATGTCACCTGCATTCTGATCACCCTAATTCATATGACCTATCATAATGCAGTCTACCCAACTGCATGGTGACTGCTGTTTTCATAAATGTCCAGCTTCGTTGTGTACCACGATCCCTAGCAGGTCCATGCAATGTCTGCACTTATGCATATCTAATTATTCCTCATCAGCAGATGTCATACAGTTTCAGCCACTTCATTAATCCCAGCAGAGACATGATGTCATCCTTTCTGAAAAGACCCATATATTTACAGTTTACTGTTCAGCTAAACAGAAATGTGTCTGTAACCTAAAATAAAATTATTTATTTCATGTCATAGCATGCCTTTAACAGGACGGTTTGGGCAAATTCTGAACATATTTAGATAAGGAGATGAACATGTTCTTAGATTACAGCAAGATGTATAACAATGCTTGTACATGAGTACTGTGAGGGAAAAATCAGACTTGATAATGAAACCTTTTGGAAACTGCATCAATAGAACTAATATTTTACAATGTTCAAAAAGAACCTCTGGAAGTAAAGATATGTTGTTCTGATGTACATGCTTGGGTTGAGAAATTTTATGACTAATACAACATAAGTTCATAGATATGTACTAACCTGAACTGTGGACTGTATGGAGATATCCTGCAGTTTTGTTATTATGCAAACTGTGACTAATATATAGAATAGTACATGGGAGTTGCAGATGAGCAGATCTATTAATCATATTTCAGTCTGTAATAATTTCACTACCATACCTTTCAGTGGTCAATTTATCAAAATTTGTTTCTGCAGTTTAGCAATTAATCTGTTATTCAGATGCTTTTTATACTACTGTTGCCTGAACTTAAATGAATTTTGCCAAAGTGTATTTAGGCATGCAATTATGCAGAGTTTTTGGGTGAGGTGAGTGACAAAACTAACCATGAAGATAAATGATGCATATTCTATATCCTCAGTCCATGCATAAGAATTATCAGTGTGCAAATTTTAAGAAAGGGCCAGCAATCATTAATTTGATCAATAATCATCCTCCAAATTAATTTGGCCAAGAGGAAATACATTCCTGTGATTAACATATTTTCTAATTTGTTTTCAGGGCCAGCTGAGGAGTACAATGCAGACAATTGCTTGTAGAGTCATAAGCCTGAATTTTACCCCCCTCAAATAAATTAAGAAATTCACTGTTCTGTGGATGCATACATCCAGCATGTACAGATGATAAAACAATTCATTAACAGCAGGTATAAAAAAGTAGCAGACTCCATTAACCGTTAGTGAAGACCACACTGTGCAGGACACACAAATCTAAAGAGTCAGTAGAAAATCAGGGTCACATTAATGACAATTTACTTCTAAGCTGGCCAAAGCTGCAGGAGGGGAAAAAAAGTATTTTTTTGCTCATGAAAATATGTTAAGGTGAACATTAAGTTGAAAACAGCCTGCACCAGCACTTTACATAATCTAGCAGATTAAGAAATCACAGATGAAGCACATTTCATGCCATTTGGTTAACTCATCTGCCAATGAATAATATTTTAAGTGCTACAAAATTAGGTAACTGATAATCTTAATAAACTGAATAATGCATACTATTTAGGATTTTTCCATATTATAAATGATCCACTGTAATTGCTCCACCACAGTTCATTAAGGCAGACACTATACTGACAAACTGTTAGTAATGCAAATCAAACGTCTGCTGTTCATTACTGCAGCAGGGCAACTACTATTTCTAAAATCTCTAGTATATCTATATATGCAATGACTTTTGCCCATTTCACTGTCACTGATGCAGAAATATCTTCTTATGATCAACACGTTTTCTACACTAAACATTTTCAGGATTATCGCTGATATGCATAGTCAACTGCTATGTACCTGTGTAGTGCTAATTTTTGAGAAGGTCACTGCACAAAGATCCACAGATCTAAACCGACATGTACTAGGAATTAGTTTGAACCTGCAGGATGTGGAAAGGAGTGCACAGTTAAAGAGCTGCATAGAGATAATGGTAGAAGCAATGCTAGGTTGCTCTATGATTGGAGTAGCACTATGGCAGAATATGTACAGATGTGATGGACATCAGAACAAAGGCAGGCTAGCATGGCCAGATCAGTAAATCCTCATACATGCAATGTAGTGCTGCAAAACTGCTTCTCACACTCATCTGTCAAAGGTAAGCGTCATGAAGGCCACTAGATAATGTTTACTACAATGCATGCCACATGACTGGGCAGACAAAGGTGTCATTTATGGTCCATATTTCATCGGTTCAGCGGTGGAGAATCCCACAGAACAAGTCAAAATAAGGCTGGAAACACCAGGGCACCTGTGGCTGATGCTAATGACAACATAGAAGTGGCACAGTCCAATGAGAGTGCAGCAACAGAGGGGGGAGTGGTCACCCATAGCCATTTTACAAAACTCCCTGTAAAGGAAAAGGCAGAGCAAACAGTATTACTGTAGCATGGCAGCTGTCACGTACCTGAGAGCCATGGTGTCTACCTCTGTTGTGAGAGCACACAGCCTTTGAAATGTCCACAATCTATGAGATATAATTATCCACAACAGGTACAGGATCAGGGGGGTTAGATGCTGCCATGATTTCAGGACTGTTCCTGGTATGGCATGGCTAAAGTTCTTGGCATTAACCAGCAAATGAGCAGGTCTGGGATCCAGGTACAATCAGCTGCTACTCACAGGATCATGCAAATGTTATGCGTGTTATGTGGCTCAAGGGGTGATATGCACCATTGCACACAGATTACCATGTCATGTAAATATATAATGAAAAAAATGCCAAAATACTTTAATATGCATTCATACCTGAGAAGCCAATGTGAATTGAATTAAAGAAAAACATAGCACCAAATACATGGGGATGAAACTACAAATAATGATGCTGGGAAAAAAATGCGATTATTAAGACACTGTTACTCAGCTCTATGGGGAAAATAGCTCCTTCATATACCCTTTGTATTCCTTCCCTCTGGTCTAAAGGATCTTCAAACACATCCATTGAGAAGTTACATGTGTAGTGAAGCTATACAAGGCAGTGCAGTGTATCAATATATGAAAGTATGCCTAAATAATGTATTACTTTATTTTTTTATGTGTAATCTTTAAAATTAGGTTCAGTTATCTTGAATTTTAGTGGTCTGAAAGTTTTCTTAAAAAAGATGTTCTTACAGGTACACCATGGCATGTAAAAAAAACAATCCATCTTATATGTGAATAGGTATCCCATTTGGTAAACATTGTATGAACTAAGTGAAAAAAAAATTGCATTGGCAAATATATTTACATTTAGTACAATGTCCATGGCAAATATATTTACATTTAGTACAATGTCCATAAGGGATACAACTAAATGGACCACATTACATCACAGCCTAAAAAAATTAAACTTCATGTGTCTGTAGATACTGGTCCACACTCCTACCAATTCCATAAACTGGATGTTGTCTGTCAGACAAAATACACCTTAAGGAGACCAATCAGCTCATCAGACTCAAAGCACAATAGTACAAAGAAAATACAATTTAATTAACAACTAACCCTTTCTAAGAGGGGAAAAAGCCTTCCACACCATGGTGGGTGGATGGGACCCTGTGGGCACTACCTGTTTTATTCTAGCACTTTGCTCATGTCTCACCTACCCAAGCCCCTTCCTAGACTCTATTCATTCTCCCAGTATCATTTCATTATGCATCAACAGACTGTAGAGGTATCTCTAATTGACCTAATTGTCTTTTTGAAGGATAGGTAAGTTATTTTGACATAACCCACTTTAAAGGTAATCATCATATTAGGTTCTAGTGAGTTCTGATTGTATAACATATGCAGTATGACAATATTTATCTTTGTCACTGTATATCTTCACACAGGAAACAGACTTGTTAAATAGGAAGAGATGAATCAGTGTGGTACAGAAAGCACATCCAGAGCATTGCATAACATATGATAACCATACTCAAACAAATGTGTTACTGTGACATGCATGTATAGTGCACACAAAATACAGTTATCGATTTTGCTTTGTCCTATTGTCAGGACATAAGCATGTTTAATTGCAGCAGATCATTGTGTGGCCAGATCAATATGGTTTGATCCTTGCAGCCCTAATAACTGATTTTGTCACTTCAATATAGCATACTGAGCCTTATAAACTAATTTGATAAAATTTTCCTCCATTTGAGTGCTTATCTTGTACTGAGTTCCAAAATTAGAGTGGCTTGTAATGTTGAGCCCCCAAAACATGTTGTAATTGATCCTCTTGGGTTATATTAGTACTGCCTAGACTAATCTTAGCAATACTATCAAAAATTGTTCACTGTTGTGCAGTCATATGACCCTGTATTGTAGCTCTCATAAGAAGGTGTAAGATGATACAAAGACCAAACTAGGGCACACCTTCCATTCACACATATGATGACATGCCAGAGATGTTAGGAAGAATAAGAAAAGGTTTCACGGTTCATTTCCTCAGTGCTTATTGAGGCATTGTAGTTAGTACATAATTCTTTCCACTATTGACATATGCATTACAGTATTCTAGATGATGATTTTATAGACACTATGACTCACTTGTTTCGGCTACCCATTGTGTAGCCACAGAAAACGTATGTATTCTGCTAATGCTTAATGGCATATCTTGTTTGTGTGTCTGTAGCTTTAATTTACAGGGACTACAGTTGTCCGGAAATCTCATTACATCCACATTACTTAACCATATGCTAGTACTGTCTCTAGTCTCAACAATTCTTCCACGCTATTTCCAGAATCCTTAGACACTCTCATTCTATCTATTACCACAACTTTTACTCAGTGTGTGCAAAATCCCCTATAAAAACTTAGTGTGCCATATAGATTAGTGTTAGTTGATATAAAACAACAATTAAAATAATAATACATCTGTATCCCACAAAATCAGAATGAATTTATAAGGCATAGGACACAACAGAAAAACATACCCTAATAATAATAATAATAATAATAATAATAATAATAATAATAATAAACTAAAGTAGTAAATGAAAAAAAACTTAAATCATTCATCTAAACAAAGTAATAAAAATTCTCTTGTCAAGAAACTTGACTCATCTCATCTGATAATTGAAGACAACAGTCATCAAAGTCAGACCAACACCCCCTCCTAATCTGCAGTATGTTTGTTCTGAAATTCGCAAAAGGTTTCTAATGGTGCATTTCCAGTAGGAGGTCCTGTAAATATTCAAGGGGTTCAGACTAACACACCAGCTCCCAACATTCATTGCGTTCACCCTTAAAGTACCCAAAAGCTCTTGCAAAACTGCTAGTTAAATATAAAGTCAAAGATACAGCCAGGGAGCTTAGTCTAACAAGCCTCTGTCCCAAACCACAGTTTTTGACTAATATTCCACAAAACTTGTTCATAGGTGTGTACTAGGCTAATAGCCCTGGAACCTTTACAAGCCTAGCCCATAGGATTAACCTGACATCATGCCACCCAGCCTTAGTTCCTAGTGCCTCTGTTGAGTAGGGCCACTGGAGTGATCTCCAGGCTGAATTCTCTATTTCCCATCCACTCATCAAGATTTCTCTTGAAGAGGGCCAGTGAGGTGCTCAGCTTGACATGCATGGGAAGTCTATTCCATAGCATGGGCAGTCTCTGGGTTATGAACTTGTCCCTCCAGCATGTTCTGTTGATTGTGGTAATGAGGTTGAGGTCTCTGGAGCATGTGGTGCGAGGGGATTGGAATTTCTTTAGATGTAGCATTTCTAACAGAGCTGGGTCAGACATGGCTTTGTAAGTCAAGCAGAGATCACCTCTAAGTAGGAGATATGAGGCAGAGAATAGTTGGAGTTTTTTGAGGCTGTCCATATAGGACAAGTGTTTAAGGCCTAGTATCCTCTATGTGAGGTACTTTTGCGGCCTCTCCAGTTGTTGCAGGTGTCTAGTGAGGTACATGCCAAATGGGGCGTTGTACTTGATGATTGGCCTAATGAGGGAAGAGTAGAGGGAGACAATGACCTCTTTCTTCTTGGATGCAAAACCCTTAGTAATGATTCATATATATTTTTTATATA
Source organism: Protopterus annectens (assembly GCF_019279795.1). NCBI lineage: Eukaryota > Metazoa > Chordata > Ceratodontiformes > Protopteridae > Protopterus > Protopterus annectens. The sequence goes on from NC_056728.1 coordinate 1,208,937,475, forward strand.
TTGTTACTAGATTCATATATTGTTACTAGGCTAATGACCCGGGGGACCTTTCTAAGCCTAACCAAGTTTTCCCAAAAGAAAAATGATGTCCTGTTTCCAAATACAACATTGATGGCCAGGCACTTGTAAGCTACCTCTGTTCATAAGGAACATAGATGTACCACACAGAAGGACTTTCTGACCACAATGGCAATATGGTGGTCAAAAGAGAGGTTGCTATCAACCTGTGTTCCCAGATCTCTTATAAAGTCTTCTGTGTTCAGTGGACTACCATCAATGTGGTAATTCAAGGGAATCAGATTTTTCCCAAAGAGGATGAAGACACATTTTTTGGCATTGAGCTTCAGGCCATGGTTCTGACACCAGTCGTTGGTCTCATTGAGACCTTTCTGTAGGATGTCAGCATCACTTGGGGAGTTAATAATAGCTCCCAACTTGCAATCATCTGCGAACTTTGTCAGCCAGAGTCCCTTTGTGTTGGCCTGGACTTCAGAGAAGTAGATACCAAACAGGAGAGGACCCAGGACTGAAGACTGTGGGACTCCACTCGTGACTGGTCATCAGTCTGACTTGGAGTCAGCTACTTTCACACTGAGGGTTCTATCTGTGAGCCAGTTTGTAACCCACCTAGTGATATAGGGGTTAATGCCTAGCTTAGTAAGTTTTTCTATGATTCCTGAGTGGGGAATGGTATCAAAGGCCTTGGCCAGATCAAGACAGGCTGTATGAACCACCTTACCTTCATCCACAGCTCTGGTGACTGACTCAAAAAGTCAACCAAGTTGAGCAGGCATGATCTACCCTTCACAAAACCAAACTGTGCAAGATCCAGAGTTTGGAGATTCGCTATATCTTTGTTTATTAGGCCCATGATGATGCTTTCCATAGCTTTGCATATCAGACTCGTTAGGCTAATGGGGTGATAGTTCCTGGGGTCTGTAGTTGCTCCTCCTTTGTGGAGAGGGATGACTGTAGCAGTGCGCCATTCGGTAGGGGCAAAGCCTGAGGTGAGGCTGTTATTGAACAGGGCACACAGGTGAGGTGCCAGTTCACTCTGTAGTTCACGTAGAACACAGCCAGGGATACTGTCAGGTCCCATAGAAGCTTTACTCTTGGCCTTGGACAGTGCTGTTTTAACCTATGCAGCAGTAATACTGGGTGCCTGGCAATCTACTGGCATTGTGATTAGTCCTTTGGGGGGGGGGGGGTAAAGTTAGCACTGAATCTGTTCGCCAGTATATTTGCAATATCTGTTGGTATAGGAGATACCATTGTGCAGTAGCTCAGAGCAAATCTGGGTATTGCCATGGAGATTATTTACATAACTATAGAAGGTCTTGTGGTTGTCTTTACTATCTTCTGCAATTCCATTTTCATAGCTAGCTTTAGAGAATTTGTTTTACATTGGTAATTTAAGACTAAGTTTAGACCCCAAAAACAAAACAGATATTCAGCTCCAAAACTATATACAGCAACAATGCTATGAAAAATAAAATATTTGGTTTGATCACATAAAGGGAAAAACATTTTAAAATGTGATATCTGAGAATTTCTGAAGGAAAGCACATTGTTGTAACTATTGCACACTACTTGTGTAAAACACATAGAGTTGTGGCATAGCTAATATTTCATGATTTCACAAATAATACAATAGTTGATCATGGTGCATCCATATACTTCATCTCTGCAAATTACTTGTTTATGGTAATATAATTTTAAGCCACCCTTGGTTCTTTAGCAAATAGTTCATGAATAGTTGTTTATTCCCAATTCCTTATGTAAATCAAATGCTATGAAAGGCAAAATGCCTTCCACACATTTAGACCAGCAACTCAGTGTGGTGTCCTGTCTGGTAAGGGAAGATCACAAATCAGTCTTCTTCAAAATAAGAATCAATTCTGTATCCCCAGTGAATCCTGTAACAGCTGTCAACATTTCAAGTCCCTCCAAACTCAGACAACATGGCAGCTTATGTTTAATAAAACACAGAGGCTCTGTACAGTCATGTCAAGTCATTGAAAAGATGCTGCTGTGGCTATCAAAGACAGCCCAAAACTAACTCAAAAAATAAACCACCCTGATGAATCCAACATTAAACAAGTTGTATTACAAAAGAGAAAAGCAGTCATAAATAACATTAGGAAGTGTAACAACAAAAAAGAAAAAAAAAACTCTCACCAAACTGAATAGACAACTAAGAGGTCTAATTAAGTGCAACAAAGCAAATTTTGAGTTACAGACAGTGCCTCAGACAGAGGATAATCAAAAGGTCTTCTTTAGCTTTGTCCAAAAACTTCAAAGGCAGTACACAACAGAGTGACAGACTGCTGGTAAATGGAGCCACAGAACTGGGAGATATAGCAAATCTTCTGACTGATAAATTCAACAGCAACTTTTCTGTCTCACTCACAGCCACTCCCCAAGAAATACTTTCTGAAATAACCCATGCAACTATCAAGAGGGAGCAGATCTTAGCCGCACACCCAAACACCAAGAATCCAGCTTCAGTGGACCCAGATAATATCCCATGGTGGCTCCTAAATTGTCTGAAATATAACCTATCAGAACCACTATTGTCACTAAGCATCCATAGTCTGTGCACAGGCTTCATGCTACATAAATAGAGGACTACAACAGTCATTCCTCTGCACAAGGGAGGGCAATTAATGGATCCCAGGAACTATAGGCCCATTAGTCTTACTATTCTCATACACAAAGTCATGGAAAAATTATTATGGAAATGATTGACAATGACATAGGAAACCTTCAGACACTGGACCTAACCCATTTTGGTTTTGCTAAAGGCAGGTCATAACTACTTAACCCAGGGACTTCTTTGAGAAGGTCATCAGGGCAATGGATGAGGGCAAATGGGTGCATACTGCCTATCTTGAACTGGATAAGGCATTTGATACCATATGCCACTCAGGTGTTGTTTACAAACTCATGTAATTAGGTATAAAACTCTGTGTAACTCATTAGATATCCATCTGGCTCATAGGCAGGACCAAGGAAGTTAGGATTTGAAAGCCACCTCCACAAAGAGGCTGGTCACCAGAGGAGTCCCAGAGGGTTCTGTTTTGCATCCACTCTACTTTGCATCTATTTTTTGCAAGTCAAGGCCAATGTCAAAGGTCTCTTGCTTAGCAAGATTAGAGATGATTGCAAAAAAAAAAAAAAAACAAGATACTAACACCTCACAGGAAGGGCTAACACAGACATATGACTGGTACCAAAGCATAGCTAAAAATTCAATGCCAAGAAATGTATAATAGTGCCTTTTGGGAAGTCAGCCACCCAGGGAAACTACCTTATTGATAAAACAGCCCTAAAAGTAGACATAGTAGGCAGGGATTTAGGGAGCCATGTTGCTCATAACCTAGCTTTGACCAACATGGGTCTTAGGTAGTAAGAAAATAATTTCGTGTTGCTCAACTTATAAGTAAGGGCATGGCATCTAGGTCCAGGGAAGCCATCGTGCTACTGTACTCCGCTCTCACCAGACCCCCTTCAGTATGCACCTGATCAGGCACATACAACAACTGGAATGTCCCCAGAGGTTCTCATAAAAAGAATATAGTGTAGATAGCTTCAAAGCTCTATCTCTATACTCTGTTTCCTACATACTGCTGAGAGGTGATTTATGCCTGGAGCAGAAGGTATCCTTAAATCCCACTCTGATGGACCTTTTGCATATCCACAAAATGAATAACACCAAAATTACTAGATCTAAGGGTTTAAACTTTGCTTGATACTTAAATAGTACATGTTAGAGGATCAAGTATAAGTATGTATCTTAGAGAATCCCCATTCTTTGGAACAGGCTTCCTATCCATGGTAAGTAGAGCCCTTCCCTAACTGTATTCAAATACAACTTGGACCAGTGGATGGGGCATTGGAAATTGATCACTGGTATGACACTTACGTCTCTGACATTAAATCTTGCTCTAACATATGCCACTTAAAATAACATCTAAGGCACAATAACTTGCTGGATACATTTGGGTTCCATGGTTAGGCTTATATGGGCCCCAGTGATTGTTAGCCAAGTATACACCTATGAACCTATAAATGTTCTAGGCTATGGACCACTCATGTGTCTTGTTCTAGAAATAGTTTGACTGTCTGTACATCTTGAAATAGTGCCAAACCCACACAACTAAGGAACCACAGCAGCCAAGGGTGAAATGTTCCCCAAGAACAGAAGAGTCATAAAATATGTTTTAAACTTATAATGTAAAAGACAGGCAAGCTTGTCATCAGTTCACATCTGATTGCTTGTTGACTATTGAAGACTTTCTCCAGTAAAAAGGTCACAGGTCTTGCATCTAGATGTTCCATGTGAATTAGTAAATGCTACCCATGCTGTGAAAATGATATGATTATTAGTACTACTGCTTAACTAGAGACTGATGGGGAGAGGAGGCACATCATCAAAATATGGTTTTCTTTTATCTCTAATTGTATCCAGCCAGAACATGATTACTAGGGTCTTGGAATCTTCTCACCATTTGTTCTTCTCAATTGCTCTAGCTTTCTATCCCCATGATCCAATGGCAGATACTGAACTGCCTACAACTAAACAGTATGAGCCCCACTAAACTACAAGAAGGAATGTAAAATTCAAATGAATATTACTTGAGTTAGAGGACTAGATGCATTCTGTAATAATTGTTAACTACAAACACCAACAAACCTGCTTGTGGATACAAATGTAGTAGATCCAATGCTGTGATCCTCTCCATCTTCTGCACACAACTGCTTTGGTCTAGCCTGTCCCCATATACCATACACATTTCTTCCCTTAGTTTTCCTTAATAACTATCTACAGCAATACCATAACATGATACATGTTCCACATAATATCCAGGGATTGTTTGACTGAGCTTAATTAGGGAAAGTTCACAGGATATAGTCAATGCCTAACTAATGTTGTAGTGATTGCCATTAGGTAGCATATATTATATTTATAGTAACTGCATTTTGTGGGATTAAAGAGACTAGGACACAATTGTACCTGCTTGGACACCTGGGGCAATATTAAAACTGCAGTCTCTATAATTTCTATCACGAAGGTCAAGATGCAAGGAGGCAAGGTTCTTCAAACTGATAAGGATTCAATTCTTCGGATTTATTTGCTTACTCTCTTCTCTAAACCTCTCTGCCTCCCCCAACATCATACTCTAAAGTATCCTTAAAATATTCAGTTAATCCTGTAATAACTTGGTCAGCTTTTCAATCAAACCCAAAACTCTAAACAACAGCGTACTTAGAAAAAAAAAATCCATTAAAAACTACCTTTTCCTAGGAGTATGGAATTCCTCATGAGGCCCCAGTCTTTCATCAATTCGGTCCATTCCAATAAGCTCCCATTCCTATGTCATATGGCCTAATAGTCTCTATGGTACCCCTACCCTAATCTTCAATCTTGAGACAGCAATTATGTGACTTTCTAAATCCCCAATAAGTCAGGCACAGCAAACCTATTTCTTGCAAAAATCTCTGACGTATTGATAATAACAGAAATGACAGACTCATTATTTTTACTCATAAAGCAGTTATACATAGGTGATATATAGCTGTTATGAGTACTGAGGCAGGAAATGATATAACAATGGCTTTGAGTTAGTCAGGAAATAGTATTCTAATTAATGCATATCCTACTGATGATCAATAAACTAGCTTTTACACTAAACAAAAATATGTACAGTGAGGCATTCTACTCAGCTAACATGTAAAATGCTTAGGAGTTGTCAACTATCTTCCATAAAACAGCTTCACTATCAGTGAATATAATTTTACACAATCTTTTTCATGAGTCTTCTGCATTCCCTTGCCACGTGTTTCTGTGAATATGAAGATAGAATCCATGTTTCTTACCACATGTTCCACTCAACTCTCAACCTCTTGGCAAACAAATCTGGACAAGATTTTAAATATTGTTTTTATAAATCTAGAAAGATGCTAGGAAATTACATTTTGTGTCCACATGTATTTTATGACAGATATAAAGTTTGATATCAAATGTGTGTTATTATTTATTGGTTGTTCCTCAGTGATTTTCCATAAAATCAGAGATTTTATGAGAAACAGACCAAAAATATGAGGCAAGAATCTGGACATTCTGTGAAAATCTGGACAGTTGGGATGTAGGATTTCACTTTGGTCAGCACAAATTGCTGAAAGACAATGCTATCAGTATAAAGCTGTATTCTGCTCCTTGAACTAGTCTTTGTTCAGGTCAGTATAAGCTGATCTGTACAGTACATTTAATTATTTTTTTAGTACATTTAATATTTTCATATACTCAACCTTGCTGCAGTCAGCTTTTAAAAAAATCTTTTACACATGGCAAAACTCAAGTACATATAAAAAGACAGATAATCATAATATACAGAGAAAATAGTAGCATATCTATTATGTCTAACATCTCCTAATATTCAATCTCCTCTTTATCACTTCCTGTTGTACCAGTTGTCCAGTCCTCTTACCCCAATGACACTGTCCTAGGTTATTTCTCCAGACATTGGTTAGCAAATCTCTAGAATATGCATTAGATAACTCACATTCCAAAACTAAAATTTAGCCATTTTGTATTACAAATAAAAATAATCTTTCTCTAATCACCACGTATTTTCATATACTTCCTGATAAATAGCAACATTTACCCCAACTAAGATTAAAGTGAAGTCCCAGGTTTCCATATTTAGGAACATTTCTTAGTCAGACTATCAGATCATTCCATTTTCCTGTCCCTTGTACCTGTCAAAGGTATTTCATTTTATTCTCTTAATCTGTTAAAATATGATTATGTATATTGCATGTATGGAGCCCAGATGAGTTCTGCATGTAAAACACTTTTATCTTTGAAACTTTGTATTGATTACTCTTTCACACTCTCAAGTGAGTGAGGTATAACATGTAACTAAAACTTTTCTATCTCAAACAGCCAGAGCAGCCATTGGCAAAGGATCTCTTCTCTCTCAGACAGAATATGGACAATGCATTTTTACACCCACTTCAAAAAAAGAAAAAAAATACACATTCCAAACAATCTCCAGCAAAATCTACTGATTCTTTACAAACACACTCTGGGTTAGTATCCCTATATCACCCTATTAAAAGCCAAATGGCTACCCATAAATCAAAAATCTTACTGTTAAGAATCTAACTCAACAAATGTATCCATCTTCATGTATATAATCCCCTCGCAGCAAGACATCACATACAACCTAAGACACTACTGATCAGCTATACCAACTCTCATTACCTCTAGAACCCCACCACTACACATACAGTCTCCACTCAGGTCCATACTCTTTGGCAAGCTTTCTCCATCAACCTAAGCAAATCAATACTTACTCTAAATTCAGAATGTAACTCAAACAGTGCTTCATCCAAGCCAAATGTTCCTGCTTCAACACAAGACATATCACCTTATACCTATCCCATTTCCATTTCTCATACAGAATTACTGAATTTTGACCCACTTTATAAACTGATGTAAATGTACATTGCAAAGTGTTTGTTTACTATAACACATATACACAATTTTCTATGCAACTAATCTGAACTACTCTCCTATTCTTACATTTATGCCTTTTTTGCTTGTGAAATGCTTTGTATTTCACACAGGCTGAGACACAAATTGATTATTATTGATCAGGTCTCTATCCTGGTAACCAAATATACATACAGTATGTTAGGTCTTTTTGATTCACTTAATAATGATCTCTCTGTCACACCTGCATTATTTAGATTTGCAAGTCCCTGACTGATCACATTCTTTTTGTTTTGACATACTTTATTTTCAAAGACTGGTTCCGGCTTACTAATATTCAGGTCACAGTTTAATTACTAGACATATAATGTTCATGAAGCTTCTGGCTTCCAAGAACAGCGATTATCTGATTCACCTTTATGTCTGAGTGTTTTTCATAGCTATGCCCTACAATCACCAATTTTTTCTCATTACTCACTACTTACAGTGAGGAGAAAGAGAATTTCTGCAGGTTGAATTCTCCTTGGGCATGCAGAACAGCGATCCCTTTAAGAGGAGAATATCATCAGAGTCAGCTACAGAGCACTTGTTATAATTCCTAATCCTTCTACCTACTCCTCAGAGCAGGGATTGCAATGACAGGCCTACTGATATGTGAATGCTTCCATCCACACATCAGTCTAACAACAATTGCTACTTGGTGGTTCTTGTGTTGGAAGTTTTAGTACATTTAATGCATTCTTCCAAGATCCTGCTTGAATGGTTATCAGGTAACAGGCATTCTCTCTCTTTAACCCTCATGACTGAGTCCCCCAGTGCCTGAGTCATTATTCAACCCCTCATCATCTGGGCCACCGTTAATGTTTTGGTCTTCTATAGCATGGGAATAGGAATGTTTTGTTTTGTCCACAATCTTTTTAATGCATATATAATTTTGGAACCTTCCTATTGCCCAAGCAGATGAAAAAGGCCTTATTGCCATCAGCAGAATTATCTCTATATCTCCCACTGCTTTACTAATTTATGTTATAGATTAGCAGTAATGTTGTTGTATGTGTGTGGTGTTTGTAATAATTTGTTTCCTTCTGAAGATTTCCAGGCAGGGACGTTATTCAGGCTGTTGTACAAAGCTTGCATAGCTATGCATTGCATCATTCCCGTACCAATGGTTTTGCCTTGTAAGAGCTTGTTGAAAATATATGCTTCCTCTCTTGCATCATCCTGAATATGATACCCAGAATAATTACAGATTCCTAGGAAGCTGGATAACTCCCTAGATGCCATTCAAAAATTGATATCCTGAATAGACCATATTTTGCTGTTTTGGGGTGATATATATATATCAGGGCAAGGATCATACCCAAGGTAGCTAACCTTGTGTTTGTTATAGATCTCTTTACTGAGATGTAACTGAGATCTAGCATTCTTTGGCTATTTCAGCACATTGATTACCTGAATAAGATGCTTTCCAAAAGTGTTACATAAATAACTACTTTATCCATACAAATCAGATTTCCTCAGCTTTTAACATTTGGCAAGTCATTTTGGAAGAAAACAGAGCACTTTGCAGGTAAGCTTAGGTATCCAAGAATATACTTCTTCCAGGTGTATTAGTTTATCCCAATGATGAAGAGCATTTTTTGTCTTGTCAATTTATTTTTATAGTCCAGACTCCATATGCAGTGTTTATGGTTATGAAATATACTAAATACTCAACCTTAGTCAATTTCTAGTCTAACTGTGTTAGGTATTAGCAAATTTTGAGTGATAACTCACTACTAACAAGAGTTCTATAAAACACATATCCTTTTGACACCTCAGCAATAAATCTTCCTGGAATGGGTTTGTAATTTTGCTTTTTCATTTAGTAGTTGTTTACAGCATGATAAGAGAACCTGAAGCCTTACCTTTCTCTAAGCTCTAGCGATTCCTTACTTACCTGTGAGTTATTGAGACGCCAAAATGGAGAGCTATACATAGTATACCAGTCTTAACATTAGTCCTCTCCATCAAGGAGTTCAGTATTTCATAGGATTTTGTATTTTTGTACATATTTTGGACTTTTATGGGAGTTTTTAAGAAGCGTACTAGCAATCACAGTGATGACAGCTTGTAAGGGGTTTACTTGTTTGGCACCTCCTGTAAGTTGGTGGTCATGACAACAGGTGCTTCTACCCCACACATTCTACTGCTGTGTGTTAACATGCTCATAGCAAACATTTTTGGTTGTAGAAAGAATCCTATTTAGAGAGTTTGCTTTCTAGGTTCCTCAGCATGCATACCTCTCTGGATTGTGTAACCATTTTAGAATCATGTATCTTGCTAATCTTACAAAAAATAGAAGAACCTAATCTCTGTCTCTTCTTATGCTAGTTTCATTAATGGTAAGAATGATAGGTGGCACTGGCCCAGAAGAAGGAAATTCAGGCGATATCAAGCTGATTGCCTCCAAAATCTTTGGAACTGCCCTTTTAGTTCCTCCTTTGTTTCATTATTTATTTGATAGCATCCTGCATCTTTCTACTTCATCCTTCATCTATTCTTGCATGAATGCGTTGACTTCTGCAGGAACTATACTTCTGTCTTCCCTTTCATACTTCCTACTATTGTCTTCCAGTTTCAAGCATGCTGTGTGGTTATCCTTGGTTGGGATAAAACTGAGATGATGGATATGTCTGTGGAAGACCAAGCTGCTGAGATAACTGTACAGGAGGCTGCAGATCAGGAGACACTTGCCTGGCAGCAGTAGGACTGAGATGATTTCATTGCTCAGTCTGTATACCTGTATCAACCTGTGGAAACTCAATATTCATATCTAGTCATTTTTTTTCCTTGCATATTAATGATGCTAGAGCTTCTAATCTCGAGAATCCTTTTATTTCGGGGAGCTTCTTCCCCATTTGTAGATGCTCAGGTGTGTATCGCCTTTTTCTATAATCTAGTACACAGCTCAAGCTTTTTTAAGTATTATGGATACCTGTGTTCTAATGAAGAAAAAATAAACTTTGAAGCATACGTATTTGATATTGTCTTAAATAGACAGAAAATTTATCACAGACATGTGTTGGTAAATCACTTCTTCTGCTACACAGATTAATACATTATTGAGTACTTTTGTACTTCCTGTTCAAGGACCTTCCTCTACTATCTCTCACTGTAGTAACAGGAAGCACAGAGTAGCAAAAGAGCTAAAGACATACTGAGCTATGCAATGGCAAATGCGTGGAAGAATGCATTTCCTGTAGTAGCACTGTTGGTTGGCCTTCCACAGTCTGACCTTTAATATTTGATCTTGAGTACCTGCTCTCTATATGGGGCAATGAATGTGCAGAGAAATATAGTGCAGGAATCATTCAAGATGATCTTAACACCAATACTTTTAAACAAGTTCTACACAGTATGTTTAAACGCTTTCTACAGCAGCATACAGTCAGTGCAGAAGATTAGTGTTTTATCTGGTACTACTAATTTCACTTGCCATGGTAACTGTGTACATATAACTGTTACCCGTTTCCTCATCAGGTGCTCCATGCCCATGTATAGTGCCACCTCTGCATATATTGCATGGTAAATGTTGGCATCATACTTTTAATACAACATCTTATATTTGCATTCATCATGTAAATACATATTTTAATAGGGTCACCATCAGAAACAATCCCATGCTGTACTGCAGCACTGCATGCTAATGTTGACAGCAGGGTTACTGTGGACCATGATGCTTCACCTGTCATTCTCATGACACAGCCTTAAGTGTAAGAGTCCCCTACTCCATAGTAGGCAGATAACTCCATAGACAGTGACAGAGAATCACAGACTCAGCATAATGAGGACATGACATTACAACAGTGGGTGGGAGGAAACCATGTATCTCAACACCTGTGTTTTCTGCATAGCCTGTACCTCTTAATGAAGGGACACCCTTTCTGAGGAAGCACTATCCACAGGGGTGCCAGACAAAGTAGCAAGTGTGCTGTGAAATAATTCAAGCCACTGACATTCAGCTAGAGAATGCTACATTGCTGTATATATAAGGAAATTCACCAACATATGGGAACGGTGGACACAGTGGAGAATGTTAAAATGATCCTCATGCACAGTATATTTGCACCCATGACATCCTTGTTAGCCTCCATCTCCATACCAAAGGACATAGCTGAACATGGACAAGGGGTGTTTACATGAGTGTTGGATGAGTAGCCTGGACTGCATAAATGTCCCAAGAATGTGTTACAGGCATTCATGTGAATTCCCCAGTGAAGACAGCAATTGTGCCTTATCAGATTTCTTCATCACATAGTAGAACCTCTCAGTGAAGGTCTTGTTCCCACACCACCATTAGGCCAGTATCAAGAGATCCCTCTGCATTCAGTAGACCCCATTACTGAAGTAACTCAGTATCAATCTTACATACTAGCACTTCTTCATGATCTCTGGGACCATTAATGACAGTATCATTGTTAGACAGCATGTCTGACACCATTAAAGGACTAAGATAATCTTCAACATCAGTATTACAGAAATTATGCCCTAGGAAGTCACTTCACAAACATGGGGTACATGAGTTCAGAACACACGTGTTTCACAGCAGAAATGCTGCATTTATTACTTGTACCAGAAACCAGTGAAACAGGTAATGAGAAAAAAAGGAGAAAAGTTGCTACAATGATGCATTTTATGATGGAAAACAAAATGCATTTCATTTAACAATTAAATACAATTTCAGTAAGACAGCAGTGAATTATTCAGTGCATACCCTAAACTTTTTACATAACACCTGCTCCTTTACAGTTCATGCAAAGTCCACCAACATAATTAGCCCTTGTGCCATTAACCACTGAACACTGTACAAAAGATGATGATGAATACGTCTGATGACATATTTTGCCTATGATATATGGAGAAATGTCTGATGTACAATGTAAGTTGACCATGCATCAGATACCATAGCCCACAACACTGCATGCATCAACTGATATCTTTGCAACTTTACACTGCCACATAGTGCATGTCACAGACTATAGGTATGCACTAGATGTCACCACTTTGCTTGTGCTGCCATGTAATATACATGTCTACTGGAGGGGTAACCATCAGCTGTCCACTGTCTCTATCACTACTACTGGGAGAAATGAGAGAGGGACTTGCCATGCCACTACATGTGACTGGCTAGAGCAGTTGCAGACGTGACTTATGCATGATCGTGTTATGCAGAATGCAGCAGACTATGAACATTTTTGCTTGCAGTACAAGGCTCATACTGAGCACTCCCACTGACTCATACATGCAATGGAAATGAGCTTTGGCAGGCCAAACACTCACTCAATGTTTGCCTGTGTTAGTGTGTTTGGAACAAGGCAATGTTAATGTGCTCCTTAGAGACTAGAGGATGATTACACAATACTATATATGCCACTATATAGACAGATTAATAACTCTGGCTAACAACATTAGAATAGCCTGCACTTACCAGCTAGGTGACCATAAGGAATCCTATCAAGCAGAAATAAGTGGTACAATGAACATATGTGCTAAATGTTACTGATCCACTCAACTGGTGAACCTGGGAATATTGAGGCAATGTTACAATTGCCTCATGTACAATCACACCTCTCCTTCTCCCACAAAACTCAAATACAATACCCTCAATATAGGCCTGAACAACAAATAAGGCTGAGCTCTGCACAGGCTCTTCTACCAAGACCAGGCTGAGCCAGTCACACACAAGGAATAGTAATACACACAAGAACAGGGTACCATACCACATCACACACACATGCAGGCTCACACATGAATACCACCACAACTTTAGAGGCCACACATACTAAGACAACCAAAAACAGGAGGCTCTGTTGACCAAGCATTTACCAAAAGGCAAGACAAGACACACAACACCAACACCAAGACCAACCACAGTCAGACCCAAACACTGCAACACACCTGTCACACAGTCAAAGTGTCAAACACACACTGGATTCCACACCAAACCAATGCCAGACCAACTGCAGAGACAGTATTCTGACTGAGTAAGGAGAAGGTCACAGTCCTAAACTAACAGCCAGAGAAGGTCACAGCACAGAGTGCCAACATACAGGTCTCTCAGCAGCAGGTACAAGTCTGACTCAGTCATTGTCTCCACTCAGTCAGCGACCTGAGGAAATACCTCCTTGGACTCTATGAAAGGGACACTTATGCTCTCTCTGATTATATGAAGGGCAGGTATGACCCTGACCTCCTACCTTCACCTCTACCTTCACCTAGAATGTGATAACAATACGGTGATGGAGATTGGCAGTGCAATTAAGTGTCAATTTAAAAATTGGCCAATGTCTGTCTGCCTGGGATGACATGGAGGGAAGTCTGTCTGCCTGCCCGGGACAAACCGCTGGGCTGGCTTGCACGGCTATCACCTGGGGCTTACACCCTTGGCCATGGTTTTCCTTTGTTGGCAAAGGCTACCCCATAAGCAAGAACCCTTTTGGCCCAAAAACAAAAAAAAACCAAAAAGGAAAATGCCAAAAATGCTGCCCTAAAGGTGAAATGCTCAATGTCAAGAGTCTTCATGATATGGAGGCACGCGATGTCTGTGAAGAATATATGGAACCTGTGCTGAACGAAACCTGGTTCAAGGCTCTGAGCAGCACCAGCACTAACAGGTTTCACTTCACATCATTCACTCATATCATGCTCCGCCCCAAAAAAAGGGAGGACAGTCCATAGACACATAAACACCCATACTCAAGGTTGGTGGGTTGGTGGCGCGAGTTGAGATATCCAGGACGATGCATAACCAAACAAGCAATTTGCAATCTGCAATTTGCGAACTGCTCTGCAACACCTCTCAAACCTACAACCCACCCCCCTCCCATCCTGAACCTGGGGATAAATGGAAACATTGGAGGACCAAAATACCATCAGGTGACTTCAACTACCCTAATATAGAGACTAGGAGCTACTCAACTGGGAACGCACTCTAACCCAAAGATTCCTGGAGTTCATAAACTCAAAAGGCCATGGAACAACTAGTCACCATCAACCAAAGAGGAGAAAAACCACACATATCATCATCCACGAACATGGGATCAAAATGTTCAACAAGAAGTATACCCCCTCACTGGTGAGATCAGATCATAAGCTATCTCGCTGACTGGTCTCCTCATCCCGTCTCATCTGATACAAAAAAGACCACAGAAAAAAACTAAAAAAAGCCGATTTCACCTTCTCAAAACTAGTGTGGTCTCCCTTTAAGGCCCCTGAGCCAGTGTGGTAAACATTACTCAAACCATTGAATCCTTACAAATACCTTCTTCTAATGCCTACAGGACTACTGACTGCATCAGGCAATCCCAAACAAAAACAGACTCTACTCTCTGCAAGGCAAAAGCATCAGTCTGGTACCCCCCAGCCATAAACAAGCTCTACACAAAGGGGAGGAAGCTACTACAAGAGATAGAGCAAAATCCTTGAAAAGTAAGACCTTTTTTGATCATATAAAAGTAAAAACTAACTCTCAAAATAAAATCCAAGGCAAATTTTGAGAGAAAAATCGCCAGGACTCTAAAAGACAATCATATAAGGCCCTTCTTTAGCTATGTTAGAAACCTGAGGAAACTCCCAGATATGCTCAGAATTAGTTCAAAATGATGAAAAAATTACTGAACCTACACACATTGCTGCTATGCTGGCTGAGGTTCAGGGTTGCAAAAACTCCCCCCCCCCCAAGGAGAAAGGAGAATATCTATTCCAGAGTTGCCCCCCCCCAAACATCTCCCCAGGGTGAACTGCCCCACTAAAGGCAAAAACACAGCATCCATGGGACGGATGGTGTCAAGCCACAGTTATCATGCATCTATGAGTACCACGGCGAGAGTGGTGCCACTTCATAAGGGCGGTTGCTCCACACAGACCTGTGGTTACCGCCCTATAGCTTGACAAGCCTTATCTGCAAAGCCATGGAGAGGGATCCCAATGAAGAACTCATAATGGAACTCATAAATATAGACAGACTCAACTCCAAGACAGAAGTTTGGTTTCTTTGTTTTTTCCAGATCCTGCCTCCTCTTAAACTTGGTTGGATTACTCTTTTTTCGAGACAGTCACCAAGGACCATTGTGAGGGAAGGCAGTCCATATAGCCTACCTCGAACACCTGGCAAAGGCCTTGACACAGCTACCCCACTCAGGTATCATTGAAAACATCATCAAACTTGAGAAACCACATACATCTCGGGATAGGTGGCTAAACCCTAAGGGTCAGAAACCCACAGGGTCAGAGAGTTGCTGGCCAGACTCGTCAAAAGAAATCACTGTCACAGGTGGGAGTCAGGGGTCACTCAGTCCTGGATTGTCTCTTTTTTGAAGTACAAGCACAAAAAAACGGTTAACACAGCAGGGTTAACAAAGTTTGCAGATTGCTGATGACTGCAAACTGAAAACACATCTGACATAGATCCTCCAGAAGGGCCTCTACAGAAAAAAGAATAACTGGTGAACTGCCAGAGCCCTTGAAGTTAAAACAAAAAAAAAAATGCATAGTCCTTGGAAAAACAAAGGTTACTACCCTAGCTACCATATAGGTGACAATCCACTGAGCACAGAAAAGGACAGATCATCACCCAGAGACTCTATATGCTGTGGAACAAAATCCTGGTACATGTGGAGGAGAGCACCTCGCTGGCCTCCCCTTGTTCAGTCTTGACCCCAATGGATGGAGATCTCAGATATACCCAGGGATTACTTACTTCTGTCACTGCTTGACAGAGAGCACAGAAAATGATAGGCAATAGCCTAGTATGAACCTATGAACCTGTGAACCTATGAACCTATAAATGTGAGAATCATGGACACTGCCAGGATGCTGAACTGACACCTACCACTTAATATAGTGGTAGCCCTTCCTCTTATGGTATCTCTCCCCATGTGTTCCAGATGGGGACCTTATAATGACTTGGTTGCAATCCATTGCACCACACTCCTACTTCTCTTTGGTTGGTGAGTGCCACTATACATACTGGGATTCAGCCTGAAAGAGACAAACAGCTTAAAGCAGGAAATGAACAGGTTTGCAGCAAAACTGAGCATCTTCACAGATTGCAAAGTGGATAAAAAAAGGCATGGGCCATCTTTTTGTAATCCATCTGAACACAGCACTGCTATGTATCAAAAAGTGACTATGAAGTTCAAAAGATGAGAACAGCAACTCATTTACAAAAGTCACAGATTTTTCACACCTTTCTCATTTGCATATCAGTATACCTTTATTTGCATAATATTTTTTCAGTCATCTTCTAACAATACTGCTTTGGAACCGTTGACATCCTTAAATTGCTCCTTGCCCAAGCTTGTGGGTGACCCACTCACATACCCAGTGCACTTAGTACCTATATGAATACCACCTACAGTGTCATCGTACAGCACTGTGAGCACATACTTTGCATGAATAAACAAATTCAGCCACCAGAATTTAAACAAATACTTGTAATGGTGATTAAGAGCTTTTTAAAATTAAAATTAAAAAATACTTATACTATTATTGATTGTTATCTTCAGTGCATAAGATAATTAAAATGAGACAGCAGTTTTGAATGTAACAAAATATTTTTAAATTTGGATCTAAACTGGTGCTGGTGTCAGTTCCATCTCTGGTTGAATTGATTGGGGGGGGGGGGCATGTTGTTACTATGTACAGCCACCTCAGTTTATTCTGAACCAGACAGTGATTGATACACACTGGATATGAACATTTCAGATTTACTGTATGATTTTGGATAGTTTTCATAGTATATTGCCAGCCATATTAAACCATATATCATTATGATCAGCCATCTTAACATAACCAAGGTGTTATATGTTTATGATAAGTATGTCAAGAAAGTCATCTGGGGTATGGATTGAGACAAAGCACAGCAGCTGAATCTTGACGTTACTTTCAGGGACTTATAACTACTTGCTTATGATCTGAAAAACAGTCATAATTACACTTATTTGTAGTACTTTTAGCATTACCTGTTCCATGTGTTAACTAGTTACAGAGAGAAAATAAAGTGTAGAAGCACTAAATGTGAAACACCTTTGTGCTGCTACAAATCGTTTATAGTATGAGGAACTTTCAATGTTTTGACTTATTAGAAGATACAGAGAAAAGCATTGAAAAACTGTAGGGATGTGAAGTGTTTTTCAGCTTTGAAGGCTGTAACCCACTTAGTGCTGACTCACAGTCAATGTACAAAAGAGAGTATCTTTGATCCTCTAATAGCTTCAGTAGTTGGAATAAAGCTTGTGCTGCTACATAGTATGAGACTAGAGCATAACAGTGTTGAAAGGTGCTTAACAAATTTGTCCTTCTCTTGTTTTGTAAAGTATGGATAATATTAATGTTTTTTAACCTGGCTGCGAATAAGAACTGATGAGCGCTGTAAAACAAATAGAGAAAGCTAAAGATATCTGTTGCAACTAGGAATGTGGTCTAGGGCTCTTGGATTGAAAGAATAGCTAACTACCTACAAACCTATATGTCAGAGGTTAAGAGAAAAAAAAGTAGAACAAAATTCTTCAGCAATGTTTTGTTGGCTGTTAAGCTATATGGCGCTTACTTTCAGAAGCATCTTTGTACTGTACAGTACTTACTAATACTGAGTTCTGCACTTGGCATTATCCCACAAGACCAATGAAATGCACTTAATGCAGTAGTACTAATTACTGGCTTATAGACTGGGTCAAAAGTGCATTTTTAACATACATTTTTAGAAAATTTGTACAAAACTGAGATACATTTTTCACTGATTTCTGGGTCCTTCATAAATTTGCATGACTGAAATGACAGTTGCAATTTCACTGTTCTCAAGAATACTTTTATAGAAAAAAAATGAACATAAACTGAGTTATGTAAACTACAGCTGTAAAGAAACTTAACTAGGTTAAAGCAAGTCAGCAAATCATATGGTAATTTTATACTGGTCAAACTAATTCTAGAAACAAAGCGGAATAATATTACCAGACAGGCAATAATTTTACAGGGTGGGCAAAGAGTGTAGCAGATAGGCCTTTACTTTAGTTAATGTGCACAGAGTCATCCAGGTCTACCATGTCTGAACATATATAGAAGTCACTTTGCAGAATATGTGCACAACATTAAGAAAATAAATCAACTTTTATTGATATTATAGTCAACTTTAGCACAAAAGTAAAACTTTGGAGACAATCCTGACCTCTTGTTACTGTCACAGTCCTTTACATATCTCTGAACTGTGCAAATGTAGAAATTCTTTGGGTATGTTGCTTTTCTCCAGCTTCCCAAAGATGTGTTTTTTAGGCTGCATATCTCTTCAGTCCTGATAACAGATTGTATGTGTGCATGTGTGTGTGTATGTGTGTGTGTGTGTGTGTGTGTGTGTGTGTGTGTGTGTGTGTGTGTGTGTGTGTGTGTGTGTGTGTGTATCTGGGTCTGTGTATATGTGCGTGTGCATTAATAGTTTAACGGTTTGTTCCTAATGTTTCCAGGATAGCTTTGGGGTGCATATCGCAGAATACTTAAAAGGTATTTCCATGTTACCTCATACTGATTCACTCTTACAATGTTTTCCTGGGTTCATATTAAAACACTGAATGCTGAAAACAGCGAACAGTGTTTCATCGACACATATTCAGCAAACTCTGAAAATGTCGAAACCACAAAACAGCGATTTCTTTCCTAGGGAAAAAAATTGCTGTTCCAACCCCCCAAAAATTAAAAAAAAATTAAACACTTTCAAACAAGTACACACATACCCTAACCTTAATTATACCCCCCCCAAAAAAAACAGTAAACAACTAAATACACATATGCAAGTAACCCAACCATACATCTAACGAAAAAAAAAAAAACAGTAAACATTTTAAAACATATGCACTTACTTTAACCCGCACCCTAACCCTAAGGTCAGTAACTCTCACACATTTACATAAACAGTTCTGAACACATACACACTTACCTTAACCCTAATTCTACCCCCCAAAACAAAAGTAAACAGCTGAAAACACATGCACACGTAACTCAACCATACATCTAACGCAAAATAAAAAACAGTAAACACTTTCATACATATGCACTTACCTTAACCCGCACCCTAACCCTAAGGTCAGTAACTGTTGCACAATCATGCTCAGGAGCTATACCAGACAAGGGACCACACTACACTTTAGAATAGGCAAAGCAACAAAGCAGTCAAGCGACTTCTTTCCCAGGGAAAGAATTCGCTGAACAGCCACTTCGCTGTTTTGCCTGTTCGCCCTACATGTGTTGAAAATGCATTCAACAAAATGCATTTTCATCGTTCTAATAGGAACCCTATTTTCCTTACTAATAAAGGAAAACATCCCAATTCTAATGACATTACAGACAGGTGATCTGTGAGATCCAGGGTTCTTGCAAAAATTCTTAAAATTGCCTCCTGTGTGACAACTATATTGTGGCATGAAGCTCAGACAAATGCTAGGCACAGATTAATTGGAGTGAAATGCAGTATCCTGATAAAGAATCTGGAAAGTTCATTGAATGGAACATTTGCTTGGTTAGTTTCTAAACAGTTAATTGTCTGCATTAAGATCATTTTCAGCTAATTTACGTGGGATGATTTTGCCACTTTTAATGCTTTAACTGTCCTTGTGCCTTTACATTTGCAGTCTCTCTTCTAATGACACCATTATGCCTATGAATATCCTGCCACTTTTTTCAAAAATATATTATTTAACAATGATGCATTGTGCAACCTATTTCCCACCAAATTAGTGCATTCTGAGGTTATCCTTGGTAGCCAGTGTCTGGTTTTATACTTAAACAAGTGCTAGAGGAAAGGATCTATCTAAATATCACATTTTTCTTAACAAAGACTACTTCCTTTGATTTCTTTCCATTAAAAGATTCAGTAATCACTTTCTACACCCTTTGTGCTTTGTGTGACATCTCCTCTTAGTTCCTTTATGTATTTACCACACTATGTTTTGCATTATACAGGCACTCTTTGGTTACAGCATTTAAATCAGGGAATGGTCATCTACCATTGCTTTGGTTATGGATTCTAGATTCAAATAAGAAATTTTGAACTAAGGTACAGACTGTTAGGCAAGTGTAAACTGACAGTTACAGATGTCTAGTATCACACCTGAGCCAGATACATGTTATGTCAATTTAACTTAGAACATGATCAACTGAAATACATATTAGCATCTCTTCTAGGTATTTAAAGAAACTTGTTATGCTAGTTAGAAAACTGTTGCTAAATAAAAAAGAAATGAAAGAAAGGCAATAAAACAGATAATATGACTCTCTTGCTTGATTCAAATAAAGGAAAAAGGAAATCACAATACTCCAGTCATTAGTTAGAAAGCACCATACGATGTTTTAGGATTCTGATGTAATTTTATGGGGTCTATATTAAATCACTGAACACTTAAAAAAGCAAACGGTGATTGATCGACCCTATGTAAGCGAAAGCTGACAATGTCGAAGTGTCAGAACAGCGATTTTTTTCCAAGGGAAAAATCGCTGTTCCAACAAAAAAAGTAAATAAAAATCAATTTCAAACATTACATTAAGTGGGGGTCTGTGCCCCCCACCCCCCTACTTAAATATACCAACTCCGAGACCACACTGCAGTGCAGACAATGGCAAAGTACTGAAGCGGCCAAGCAAATTATTTCCCAGGGAAAGAATTCGCTTAATAGCTACTTTGATATTTTGCGTTTTCAGCCTTTGAAGTTTGACCAAGACGCATTAGAATGCGTCTTCGGTCTTCTAATATGGACTCATTTTATGGAGTAAAATGATGTATTTTGCAAGAAAGATATCCTGACTATAAAATGAAGTTACTTCAGTACTGCCATTCCCATTAGGCCATTACAGAGGTATAACGCATTAGGAAAAAAATGAAGTACTTTGTGTGATGCAGAGGCATTAGTATTACAAAGGAGATCAAGATATGATTAGAATATCGTGTTTCATTCCATCTGTGGGTGCAGTTATCTGTAAAGAACACAGCAGCTTCAATGTCTCTATGCCTACTTGCTCAGAAGAGGTTTTAAATTTTGCCAGAAGCCTGATGTTAAAAATGACACTGCCATATATTGCCTCACTCAGTTCACTGAATAACATTTACACTGTGAGTGCATTTAATTAAATTGTATAATTCATCATCTGGGATGGAATAGGTGTCTATGCTTGCCTACATGCTGGTTTCTCTTTCCAGACTGTTGAGTATCAGTAAAATCTTATCAGAGAAGTATAATTCTTCATCATTCCAGTGAGTCAAATCAAATCCATACTATTCCACTTGGAATTTTAATTTGCTGTAGCTTATTGTGTTTGTCAAACTATACATAAGAATTGTGAGTCTTTTAACAAAGATATGAAAATTTGTGTCATTTGAAAATAATCATGTATAATAAAGACCAATACCAAATACTTACCAGTCTGCAAAACTATATATTCTACTAACTCTGCACAGCCTTTCAGAAAAAGTCATAATTATATAGGTGTGTGCTTGTTCATGTGTATATGTGTGGGGAGAGGAAACTGTGTATGTACGTGTATGTGTATGTTTTTTATGTGTGTGTGTGTGTGTGTGTGTGTGTGTGTGTGTGTGTGTGTGTGTGTGTGTGTGTGTATCAGCCTGAAAAGTAATCTATTCAAACCAAAGACATTACAGACAACAGACTGAAATGACCATATGAAAAATAAAAATCAAAAACAGAAAATAAGAATTAGTTATATTATCCTTGTACTTCAAGCACATATAGGAATAAACATATAAATTATGGATAATGCAGCATTTTTTCACATTAAAGTGCCATTTCTAATGAGGTTTGGAAGTAAAAAGCTTTCATGATACATGGAGAGTCAATCATGAATAAGCACATACTCCACAAATGCATTAGCTATCTCACTGCTAGAAATCACTAGTGTCATGTAAGTTTCCTTACTTTAATAGATATAGTGCCAATAATGTTCATGCAGAAAATGTGCAGTGAATAAATTACTTGAAAATCTATATATTTAGTAACACTGGTCACAGACTAAAGCAAATGTGTATAGTTAAGTCCTTTTCAAGGGTAGACTGTATATTTTCTAATCCCATGCTGTCCCTTTTATCATCTCATTCTGAATAAAGCCATTCTAATCCAAAATGCATTATTTATTTGCAAATGCCTGTGGAAGATGCACATTTCATCTTTGCCAGCACAATAACACTGAATGAATGATTTCCTATTGTGGTAAATATAATTCCATATGTATATCTGTGACAGTGGGGGATAAGTTTCTTGCCAGGAGAAAACAAAGAGCATATTTTAATCCTTTCAATGAGTTTTCATAGGCAGCAATACTGTGCTGGCAATATTAGCAAAGACAAAACAGCTCCCACACATAAAAGCAGAAAAAAAGGGATTGAGTCAAAGTTTAATAGCAGATGTAAATAAGCAAAATGGTCAAAGACAACCCTGTAGTATAGTACACCTAAATTTCAAAGTGCATATTTTCAGTTAAGGACCAGAAAGGGCAGTTCGTAGACAAGAATGAACACATAAATAATCATTAAATGGCATACATATAAATTCAGGGTGTCCGGCCACTAGATGCCACTAAAAGAAATGGTGAAAACAGCTAGGTGAAAGACACAGTTGTCAAAATGGTCTTCAGTTTTCAATGCCTTACCTTTTAAATAATTTAAATAAACAAAGAAAAGGAATAAGTGAATAAAAAATAACTCTGGCCAGTGTTCTGGTGCTGTTGTTGAACATAAGAACTTATTGTATAGGAGCCCACTGATTGAAGGAAGCCACATAGTTCTCTTGTACACACGGGAGGTGTGGTAAAGTGGCATGTCACCAAGGCAGATGGTGAATCAATGTCAATGACATTTATAGGAGGAGATTAATGTACAGGGAGCCCCATCCAGTACATTACCCATCTGCAAAATTCACTTGCATTGGAATTCCTTCAGTATTGGTGACACTCCGCTCTACCGTGCTACCTATTTATATTGGTGGGCTGTGTGATTTTCTGAGGTCATTATATCCACATACCATAACATTTTATATTCTACAAAAGCAGTGGTACAATTGCACTGTTGAGAACACCTGTGTCAGCTGGATTATGATATGCTGATTGTGGCTTTCAGCAACTTGGACTAATTGAGCTGGCTTTCCTTGACTTGTCAGGTGGCAAAACACCATGCACCCCATGTATACTGAAGCAACTCAAGCAAATAACAGCACAGGATGTGAAAATGCTAATTGAAATATCTTAAATGCTTCTGAATATATGCCTTGATGACATGAATCTCCATCATGCCTCCTACATGTTATGGGTGGGCTTCTGTAAACTTGCACCATGTGTAAAGGGGTCATAGCCCACCAAAGTCTTCCAAAATATGAGCTTTGGAAAGTCATAGTCTATTCATTCTTGTAGGAAAAGGTAAAACAATATAAGATCAAAATGAATAATAAAAAGTGACCAAACAAACAGAAACATCTTCTATTCCTACCTTTGACCAAAAAAAACTTGTATAATTTCTTAACAACAGTTAAAACTAATCTAGGTATGGTACAAAATATAAGAAGGGACTTGAAAGATATGATGGCAATGAAAGTATATGAAGAACAATGTGACAGAAAGGGTATAAGTAACGTCAGACACATAAATGTGGCAATTTTATTTGGACAAATACACATCTCTGAGAAAAAGGACATTTTATTGTGTTTTTTTTTAAGCATGGAAAACTAGGCTCCAAATAAAGGACAGCACTGTAAATATTGTAAATCCAGAGCTCAAATATAGCTAAAAATATTAATATAGAAGAGAAAAAATCTTGACTGAATAAAACAGATGATTATAAAGAAGAAGAGCTAGAAATGATAGTAAATTGATATGGATGTCCCCTAGAAGACAAACTGCAGTGCATTTGAGAGATATCTCTCAAGTTACCAAGGGGAGTACAATTTGAATGACAAGGGGACAGGACATTAGATCCAAATCAAACCCATGAAGCAGTAAATTGAAGTAAATAAAGGGAGATTCATGATAGCATTAGCAACATATATGAAAAGACTACAATTAAAGAACACAGGTGGAATATCTCAAAAGACAGTTGAACATAAAGGAGAATATATACAAAAAAGTAATATCTAAGTTGTGAGGTTGCCTTATATATCACTGAGATAGATCTTCATGGACTTTGTCAAAAATAACAAAAAACATTGAAAATTCTACCACAACTGAACTTCAAGACAGACAAACTCCATACTGGAGAATAAGACCTGATGGGAAATATTAGGTTAATGTATACTGTGTGTGCTCCACCACTGCCAATGGTAATCAAGGAGTTTCAATCTTCCCCAATGACACCAGTGGGGGATGTACATTGGGAGGATGACAGGTATGCACACAGTATTTCCTGATGCAGCTCTCTGCATCAAGTGAAATTTCCCTTAAGAGCACACAGTTACCACAGTCAGTCTGGGGATGGTTTCTTCCTCTTTCTCCAGATCCTCAGTAAGACTCCTCACTGGCACAGCTATAGAGTTGAGATCTCAGCTAAGTGGCCAAGACAAGACCTTCAGCACCCTCTCTGCCAAAACAGTGCTTTGTATCCCTGCCCAAGTAGCTAACACCCACTTTGAGGACTGATGTACACACACACATGCACACACACACACACACACACACACACACACACACACACACACACACACACACACACACACACACACACGTGCGCGCACACACACACCCACACGCACACACACACACACACACACACACACACACACACACACACACACACACACACACACTCACACAAACAACAGGGAATGCCTGGCACAGGTTTACTAGCCATGCCCCCTTTTCTCCAGATTATAAGGTTGTTATCACTGCCACCAGCCACTCCTTATCAGCTACTTTAAGGCCCTTAACAAAGGGTGTCCAATCTTACTGTGTAATGTTACTATTAATACAAATGATAGTTTGAGCAAGAGCAAGTCTGTTAGGAGTTCCCCACAGTGTCAACAAATAAATATGCATGTACTCTTAGGACTTAAACATCTGTAGACATAGCTGCCACAATGAAAGATTTAAATATATTGAATAATAAATATTGAAAGAACAATAAAATACTCAGTATATATTTACAGTGACAGCAGAGTTCAAAATCACATGAAATATTTAAAATAACATTTGCAGGACAGACTCAAATAAATAAAGAAAATCACTTAATTAAAATTTGCTATAGTTCTGATTATATTTAAGAGAATTATACTGTTCCCTAGACTTACTTACTCTGAGCAAGCCAAATGTTTGATGAATGGATCTTGTCTCAGTGTATTTGGTAGCATACTCTACTACCATTAGGAAATACATCTTCCCTGTAGAACCTGGGGTACTCAGAGGCCCCACATATCCATAGCTACCATCTGGAATTGCTCCTCAGTCACAGGCAAAGGCATCAAAGGAGCCTTGACCTTGTTTCCTGCCTTGACTATTTTTTGGCACTGCTCACAGGTCCTGCAGTACTCTGTTACATCTCTGGAAATCCTAGACCAATAAAAGTTCTCTTTGTACACTTTATGCCCATATGATCTGCAAAAATAATGTCATGGGCTATGGCTAGAAGTGCCAGATGGTAGGCTCTGGGCACTACCAACTCTTTATTCTCTCACACTCTATAGCACTCCCTCATTGGTTCACTCAATATACAGTAACCCTTTGTCTCTGTATACAGATTCCCCCTTTTCTTGAGAATCAGTTGCCTCACTGGCTACTTCTCTCAGGCCTTGCAATGTAGGGTCTGAGAAATGAGCCCGTCTCACTCTTTCTTTGTAACCTTTACCAGCTCCCCTTTCACATGAAGTCTGGTATTTTCTGACAGTGGTACCTCACTGTCAGCCTGGGTACTCTTACTACTCAACTCTGCCCTTGCAATCTCTCTGTCCAATGGAACATCAGTACCCACAGGCAGCTGTGGCTCCCTTTTAGTCTCACTGCTACAGGGTAGCTCCCTCCCTGAAGTAGCCACCTTACCAGTCTTGGCTTCAAGTGTGCAGTTTGTATGGGTTCCCCCAGCTACCAGACCCACATGCTTGTCTCCAAGCCTGACTGCATGTAACTGCATGCACACAAGGTACTGCATTATCAAAATCATTCCCTATCAGGACATCTGCAGGAATATCCTCAAACACACCTACTTTCTTGCTTCCTTTTCACCCTCCCAGGCAAGATGAACCCTA
The DNA here is from genome assembly GCF_019279795.1 of Protopterus annectens. Classification (NCBI taxonomy): domain Eukaryota; kingdom Metazoa; phylum Chordata; order Ceratodontiformes; family Protopteridae; genus Protopterus; species Protopterus annectens. Next base: position 1,208,964,232 of record NC_056728.1, read on the forward strand.
GCCAAAGGTATTTGGAAGGGTGTCATAGGTTCATAGGTTCATAGGTTCATACTAGGCTATCTGCCCTAGGGCATTTATAAGCCTAGCCAGAGTGTGTTTGGCTTTCGCCACCCATTTTAAATTAATTTGGCTATGCCCTTTTTCGAGGTTAGTATACTGTGCCTCTGTCTAACAGTGACAGAGAAGTGATACCCGGGGTAAACCTACAATCCCCCATCCACTCATCAAGATTCCTCTTGAAGAGAGTCAATGAGGGACTCTGCCTAACCTGGACAGGGATTTTATTCCAGAGTGAAGGGAGCCTCTGGGTTATGAATCTGTCCCTCCAGCATGTCCTATTTATTTCAGTGCTGTGGTTCAAGTCTCTCGAGCGTGTAGCTCGATGGGATTTGGATTTTCTGAGGTGCAGCATGTCCATTAATTCCGGGTTGGACATGGCGTTATACGTCAGGCACAGATCGCCTCTGAGCAGGCAGTATGCCACTGAGTAGAGCTAGAGTTTCTTTAACCAGGCAGCATATGGCATCTGTTTGAGCCCTTTGATCCTCTTGGTGAGGTACTTTTGGGGTCTTTCCAGTTGCTGCAGGTGTCTGGTAAGGTACATCCCAAAGGGCATTGTACTCAATTATGGGCCTGATGAGGGATGAGTAAAGAGGCACGATGACCTCCCCTGATCTAGATGTGAATCCTTCATGATTAGGTGGGCTATATAAAATGTTTTCTAACCACTTTGGCCACGTGGTTGTCAAATGAGAGATTGCTATCAACTTGGGTCCCCAGGTCCCTAATTACTTCTTCTGTGTAATGGATTACCACCTATGTGGTAATTTGTGGGCACTTTGTTTTTGCCAAAGGGGATGACTATACACTTTCTGGCGTTTAGCTTGAGGCCATGGCTCTGGCACCAGTTGTCTGTTTCTATGAGGCCCTTTTGGAGGATGCTTGTGTCGGCTGGAGTGTCGATTATAGCGCCCAGTTTGCAGTCATCTGCGAACTTGGTCAGCCACAGTCCTTTCGTGTTGGCCTGTACCTCTGAGAAATATATACCAAACAGGAGAGGTCCCAGGACTGAGCCTTGTGGGACGCCATTTGTAACTGGTTTGGAGTCTGACATGGCTTCAGCAATTCTAACCATGTGGGTTCTGTCCTTGAGCCAGTTTGCAACCCATCTAGTGACATAGGGGTTTATATTTAAGCTGGTGAGCTTATCTATAATGCCCGAGTGGGGTATTGTATCGAAGGCTTTTGCGTGGTCCAGGTAGGCTGTGTGGACCACCTTCCCCTCGTCAATGGCCTTGGTGACTGTTTCAAAGAAATAAACCAGGTTTAAGAGGCAGGATCTGCCCTTAACAAAGCTGAACTGGGTAGGATCCAGTGTCTGTAGGTCCCCAATATCTTTTTTTATGAGGTCCATGATGATCCTTTCCATAGCTTTGCAGACCAAGCTAGTCAGGCTTATGGGGTGGTAGTTTCCAGGATCCGTTGAGGCATCACCTTTGTGGAGAGGGGACCACTGTTGCTGTACGCCACTCTTTGGGTACATATCCTGTGGTAAGGCTGCGATTGAACAGTAGTTTTATGTTTGGGTTTAGCTCTTCTTGGAGTTCATGTAGGATGCAGCTCGGGACACCGTCTGGTCCCATTGATGCTGTGTTTTTTGCTTTGGAGAGGGTGGCTCTTACCTGAGCATCTGAGATGTCAGGGGGGCAGCACTCTGCTGGGATAGATATTTGCCCTTTTGGTGGGGATGGGGGAGAAGTTTGCGCTGAACCTGTCAGCTAGGATGTTGGCAATGTCTGTGGGTTCGGTGTATTTTTTGTCATTTTGGACTAATTCTAAGCATATCTGGGAATTCCCACTCAGGTTCCTAACATAACTAAAGAAAGCCTTGTGTCCCACCTAAAGCTCTGACTGGAGTAGACTGCCCAAGCAAGTAGCGCTCTTCTTTAACCATTGCGGGCTTCACAATGGTTAGGTCAGATGCTGTGTCTCAATTAGCAGTGGCCTGTTTCCCATCTACTAAGATAGGATATAACCTCTTGTGGTAGTTTGTTACCCTTTTTGTCTCCGGACAACTTACTGCTAGCATTCTGTCATTCCCACTTAGTGGCTCTCCCACCTTTTGTTCTCCACCTTGCTTTCATGGACATCTGCATACTACATGGCCACACTGGTTACATTTAAAATTGTTAATCCTTGGTCCTGGCTGTTTACCTGAACTATTGGTTTCCCCTGCTACCGGTGGATTCTTTTGGGACAGCTTAGGATACCCACCATGGGGTCCCTTATATCCATGTGCAGCACTGGGTATCCCTTTTCTGTGCAGTGATGCCCTGCTTGCTAGGTATAGGTCTTCCTTTTTTCCCCAACTTGCCTGTGGTATTACATTCCCTGTCTGCTAACCAGATTGTCATGTCCTCAGGCAAAGTGCTAAGGGCTTGTTCCCCCACCAAAAGGTCTGCCAGCCCTTCAAAAGTGATGACCTAACACCCACTGACACATCTATGAAAATAAGTGCTTATCTCAGCAATATATTGACACACACTTTCATCTGCCTTGCTTCTAAGGTCACACAACATTTTTTTTCTGAAAGCTTCAGGTGTTAACTTAAAACACTATAAGAAATTATTTTTAACAGTATTATAATTTAATCAATCAGTATCAAACAATTTAGAAATAGCAGTTACTGCTTTACCATGGAGTAAGAGAGTCAGGAACCATAGCCAGAGCCCTTGGTCAACTTTATACTGTTTACATACCCTTTCAAACATATAAGGGTCAATTTTATTGCTATTTTCTGCACTTGTTAACACCTATTTGTTTGTTCTGATTTCCTGTCAAAGAGTGTACCATATAACTGATTTGTTTGCAGTTAAAAGCTTTCTGTAGAGTCTCTTTGCTCCTTTATCTGATTAAAAACTTTCATTTTGTGGCTCACTGCTGTGATAAACATTTCTGTAGTGTTTACTGTCTAAAGGAGTGTAGGCTACTAGCTTTAGTATTGGTCCCCACCATCCCTCCCTGTTGGTGTGTTGCTGTTATACTTGGTGGCTTTCCAGTTGCCCGCCCCTCCTATACCTCTCAAGTGTACCTCATTATGAGGAACGTACCTCATTTGGGGTCTTAAAAAGTTCATGTTCCTCAAAATTCCTCAATGTTTCACATTGAAAGACTCTGTCACACATTCAGTGTTAGGAATTTTTTAAGTGAAGTCCATGGTAAATAGAAATGAATCATATTAATTCATTAAGATATCTTCTTTATAAGTAAAACTAGCATATTTTAACCACCCTATGGCCTTCCTAGTTGAAGTTGCTAGAAGCCATTAGTATGTGTTCCACATTTTGCCCATTTGTTCCACATTATGTGGGCTAGTGTTCCTCATTTTGGAGATAGAAAGTTGAGAGCTATGGCCCCTATGGTAAATTTGATTTGGAACACTCCTTCCAGTCTAGTGTCATTAGCTTATTCTACCTAATACAGAGAGAATATCTGAGAAGGCCAACCCACTTTGTTTCTTTCCTTCTTTCCTCCTTTCTCCCTTTCTTACAAAAAAAAAATGACTGAATCTCCCTGTGTTCTGACTGTGCTTCTCAAACATTTTGGAAATATAGAGTATATTTTAGTGCATTTATTAAAACTGTATTTGCCTTAATATTGCTACAACTCAAGAGCTCTAGGTTGCACTGCATCTGAATTGTTTTAGTGTGTTTTAGCTGTTTTTCTGTATATATAGGCCGGGATTCACTAATCCTCCGTGTCAGACTAAATAAGTCTTACTCGGAAACTGCAGCCTAAGAGGATGATGTCAGCGCACCATGCATATTCATGAGGGCGCGCTGACTCAACTCTAAGGATAACACGGAGCGTGCACAAGTGCAGGGGGCGTGTCAGACTGCCGAGCAGTCCAAAATTCCACGTCCCTGCAAGTCCCTCAATCTGCAAATGTCAACTGAAATGAGCGAGTCCGCTCAAATGTGTACATACCCAACACTACACTCCCCCACATTCGAAATCCCTGTACAATTCTAAAATGTAAAACTTTCCTTTTTTTTTATTATTCCCAATATAGCTGCCCGTATTTGTACGTGTTTGCATGGGTTTGCGCGGGTTTGCCTATTGATTAGCTACAGGTAGCAGTTTAGACATCGAAGAGGATAATAAGAAACGTATATGCAAATTAACTCAAATAGCAATAGCGCAGTGGTAGAGCCTTCGCACAAAGAGGAGGCATTCCCGGTTCGAGTCCCATCACTCCCCTTTCTATTTTCTGTAGGAAACCGATATATAAAAATAATTCCTGACATTTATCTTTTAAATTTTAGTAAAAAGCATTGAAATGGCCTATGTAGTAGTGAGCGATATTTATATATATATATATATATATATATATATATATATATATATATATATTTATAGAAGAAGGTGAATTGGTTATGCATACTGATGAATGCATAAGTAACATCTCTTAAGCAATGTGAAGCACTGCTAAGCAAAGTTTACAAGTATTAAGTACATTTAAGTATAAATGCTCATAGCTTATCACTGCTTTAACTAGCACAATGGCTTTGCATGGAACTGCGCATCACGTCAAATAGTGCAAACAAAACATCTTTGCGCATATCAGTGCACCGGGCTAACTAGTGCAATGTCGAGCAACGTAGAGCAATGTCGAGCAACGTAGAGCAATGCAGAGAAACGTCGAGCAACGTAGAGCAAAGTTGAGCAAAGTCGGCTAAACACAGCCACACCCCCTAGCCGGTCTGGCCAGTAGTAAAATAAAAAGCAATCTCGGGCCTTGAACCCAGGATACTGTGCACCATAATCACAGTACTGAACCATTAAGCCATGAATGCTTTTGATATTCATGCACTGTCAACACACATATACATATTAATGAAAGTTTACTCAGTGCTAAGCAGGTGTGCTTTCAGCTGAGAATTTTCCAAACTGGCCAATCACAAATAAGTGCGGGAAATGAGGCTCCATAGGTGGGAATACTTGCCATAACTGGTTGTAGCTCCCATCTGCAGGCAGCATGGTTGGTGTTGGAGAGGGCTCTCGCTTCCGAGGGCAACAGTGGGGCATTGAGGAGTCAAAAGTGATGGTTTGGCTCCCTGTCCATAATCATGATGCCAGACTCCTGCAGGGCCAGTTCCAGGGCATTGAATACAAAGCAGAAGCCTGGATCCGTCTCGCACATGATCTCACCAGTGCCACAGGCATCCCTCGTACTGGTGAGCAGGTCAAACACCACTACTGAGACCTGAAGAGACACAAGGAGGACCGTCTGAAACAGTGGATACAGGAGGCCCGTGGGATGGAAAATGCCCCACTACTGAGTAGGTAGCCATGGAATGAATTATGTAAGAATTGCTATCATAGTCTATATTATGGATAGGTATTTCTCAATATCACTTCATTTACTTCACAGCTGAAGGTGCTTGTGCTGCGAATCAGCAAGCCTATGCAGATAAGCTGCTAAGGCTGTGCCACCAGGCAGGTTAGTAATTATTCTGCATGTATTGTTATATAAAATAAGTGAGAGAGACTGAAAAAAAGTGTTGTAGCCCAATAATAAAGGTATAATACATCTTGAATGAGTCTTCTGCATGCACTGATATATCAAATAAATGAGAGAGCCTCTAGAAAAGTGTGTAATGTAATTAATAAAGGTATAATTCCTGGAGTGTGTCCGTGTCACTTTCTTTGAAATGTTGTTGTACTCTTGCATTATAGAAATAGTACTGTTGTACTAAGTGCTGTCAACCCACACTTGGGTAGGCCCATAGAAAGTGGATGAAGGGAGTGCCACTAGCTGTTAAGCATATATACAGTCCTCAACTGCTGGTTCATGGCTGGCATGTATAGTAAATCTGGCACATGAGTAGCTTGTTATTGTGTTCCCCAGAAATGCCAGTGTGCTGCTAGAAATGTAGGGGGCTGTTAAAATATAACTGATAATGTCACTTGAACAAATCCAGATATGTAGATATATAAATATAAATAAAATATATAAATATGTAGCAGTAGCATCTGCATCCTGGACAGTTTGTATGTTAGATACAGGTCAGGTATATAAGGAACTAGCAAAACCCATTTCACAATTTAACAGACATTGCCTAGTGTAATAAGACATGTAGGGGATATATACCTGCAGTCAATAGGAATGTAGTGTAAATTATAAGTACATATAAGTTGTTAATGGAGGTATCTTTTTACACCCTACTGTATGTGCATAAAAAATGCAATTCCACACCTCAATGGGTATGTCTAATCTCAAAACATTTGTTGGGACATATGTCCCATTGGTTTATAAATATCTGCATTTACTTTGATGCATGTGCCCTGTTCAAATACCACAATCTTGGTGACCTGTTGCCACCAATCAATCCTGCATGATGCTGGAATATCCACTGTTGTTCTCTATATGCATGTGTTATGCTTGCTGTTCAACTGTTGGAACTCTGGTGTGTTGGATTAATGGGAATATTACTGCATGCTGTTACAACTAACTTGGAATGCTGTCGGCTGTTACCAACCCATATTGTCATTAAATCCTCCTAAACATGGAACGTCCCAGCAGACCCACCTGTCCCACCTCAGCTAGCGATGGCACCTGGCACCAGTAGGTCCGGCGCCCAGACCGGGGCCTCCTCCTCCATTGGCCCTGTGCCACCTTCAGGTGGAAGTGCTGCAGGGGATGTGGCTCATCCCCCCTGCAAGCATGGCCAGAGGATGGCCACCTGTCACCGTCCGAATGGTCCGGGCTGTGGTGCGTAGGGAGATCAAGCGTTCAGTTACTGATCCTCTACGCCAGCTTAAGGCACGTGTGAAGTGCCTCACCAGTGAGCCTGCCCCTTTTATGCAGCCCCCAGCACAGCCACCCTCTGGGCTGTGAAGGTGCAGTGGTGACTGCCCATGGATGGGGATCTCAGTTCCACTGTTGCCATCTGTGGGCTCATGGGCTTGCGATTTCCAAACATCCTTCCCCGTCAATGTTGTTCACCCACCACATGTGTCATATTCCGCCCCTGTATGCGTCTTGTTTGTCTTGTCTGTTTACCTCCCCAACCTACCTCCCTAAATATACCTACTTCACCTACCCCACATTCCACTCTCACCTGAAAAAAAAAACAAAAAGGGCAATCTGCTCCCAAAAAAAAATTACGCCCCATGCATAGCTGCCCATTTTGCACATATGTCCGATGGACACATAAGCTGATATTTAATTGGCAATACAGCATACTTTGTTGTCCTCACCCCTCTCTCAGGGGTGGAAGGTTTCAAATTTCCCTCCAAATTACTAGCATATGCACAGCTGTTGCTGTTAAAGAAATGGGCAGCTATGGACCTTCCCTACACCCATCCTGCACATCCCGAGCTGTTTTCCCTACTGTCTTTCTCTCTTTGTGCCCCTTTTTTACCACTTTCCTATCTCCCCATTTTCTTTTCTTTCAAAGAAATGAGCGTGGGTTTAGTGGGAGTAAGCACTTTTAAGCAGTAGTTAGCTGGTTTGCGCGAGTGTGTGCTTGTGTGCGCTTAGCTAAGTATTGCTAAGCTTCATGCAAACACGCACAAACCCGCTTACAACTGCTTAAAAGTGCCTTAGTCACCCTGCATGTGAGGACCCTTGTTCTGCTCAGCAGCAAAATAAAACACCACTGTCAGTCTTGAACCCTGGATCTTGGACACACTAGACTGCATGAAGTACCACTAAGCCACAGTAGATATACAGCAGGTTGTAGCTGAAATATATATATCATGCATCAGAATGAGTGAATGTAAAGGAAAGACAGGAAATGCCATAACACAAAACCTGTTCTGTGGAACTTTACCAGCAGTTGTTGTGGAATTTCATTACATGACTGTGATAACAAAACCAGACATTCTAGCAGTAAATCATTTTACAGCAGCACTTTACAACCCCCACACAGTATCATAGCAGAACAATCCCCACCCAAACGTACAAAATACCTGTGTGTTCAGGGTCCAGAAAGATGTAGGTAGGCATACTCAGTACTGGAATTGTCCAGTTTTCATGAGTATCCTGTGCTAATGTCAACAATAAAAAAGCACCAACTGTGCAGAATTGAGTACATTAATATTCACAGTATAGCAGTTCACAAACAGTTCATGTGCCAAATGAATACATCTCAATAACTACATATGTATGGCAGCTAAATGTATAAGTAGAAAAGAAACTACATACTCCCATGTATCTTGTGTTAGCATTTGTAGGGGTGAGTACAATTCTACACTGGCAACTGTGTACTGGAAGTGGTAACATTCAGGTCTGAGTACAATATTCAAATCACTGGCTACACCCCTAGATTCAGATATAAGAAGTATACCAACCTTCTGACTTACACAACGGTGTCCACAGCAAACAAGCATGGGCCCCACTTTGGAAAACTGAAAGGGCTACGCCTACCTGACCTAGAAATTTATAGCATTGGGTTGCTATGACAGTGAGTACTGCAATTACCACACAGCAGGCTGCATGCAATTACCAAATGGTGACCACCAATTGGTGCAGAGGCCATCACATGCACATGTGCAGATACCTATAAAAGCAGACTGTACTTGCTGCCCTCACATGCAATCATTTCATTGCAGCTACGGAGAGAGAGAGAGAGAGAGAGAGAGAGTGAGAGAGAGAGAGACACACACACACAGACAGACAGACAGGCACCAACATCTACAACAAGAGCAACAGCAACAGCAACAGAAAAAAAAAGATATTAAAAAAATATTAAAAAAAATATATATATATTAAAAAAAATTATACAAAACACACGGAACTGACAAATACAAATACATACAAAGGAAAGGTATGTAACAGATATGTATTTACAATTACTCTACATACTTTGAATCATCCATATGTGGCAGCAGTACGTATCTATGCACAGATGCCCTCCATAACTACTGCCATGGAGAAATCTGTGTGTAGCTGTGTGCAGTGTGATATTACTGTGACATATGTAGTTCAGCATTAAATGTCAAACATCTGATCCATGTTATCTGTGTTCTGTACAGTAGTGTGTACAATGTGGGGAGTAGCGCATACAGTTATATAAACATGGATGTTTCAGAGTAACAAATGCATGATAGTCATATTAACGTGTAGCTTAGCATTGGCAGCAGATGTACTAGGCTAGTATGCTAATCTAGCATTTGCAGCTATATATACACCCTCTAATATTACTGTGTGCTCACGTGACACCTGTTCATGTTGCAGCAAGGCCCAACAGGTCAGCTGTGAGGTCCACGGACTTACAACAGTGTGGACCGTGTGTGTGTGTGTGTGTGTGTGTGTGTGTGTGTGTATGGCACACACATACAGAGAGATCAGTCTGTGTCAGATATATTAGCATCTGTACATGTGCATAGAGCAAGGGACGTACTGCAACTGCTTGTGAAGTGTGGACATATATATGTTGGTGAAGGTTGCTATGTGCATATTTCTATGTAGGTTGTAGTGTGTGGAAAACAAGACAGCATACAGTGCTGGTATATGACATGTGGTGGTTAAACGCTGTGGGTATGATTTGTCAGGTTTGCAGTGTTGCAGTCAGTGAGGCCTGCTAAAGCTACATGGGCTGAGAACACCTTCAATGCATTCCGCACAACACTGTGCAATATTATTACATAACTGTATACCTCACAACCTTTGCATAATTGATATTCCCACCATGAAAGGTGGACTGTATATGTGCCTATATGTATATCTATATGTACACCAATGGATGTTAATATGTATGTGTATATATATATATATATATATATATATATATATATAGAGAGAGAGAGAGAAAGAGAGACAGGGTCATATTTTCTGCGACAGATGCCTGGTGACAAAGCCATGGACTCAAGCTCAATGTTGAAACTGCATTGGCATCCCTTCTGGCAAAACTTCCATACCCAACTACTACATAGGTGGTAGTCTACGTATCACCGAAAGTGTGATAAGAGACCATGGGAGACAGGTGGACAGTAGTCTCCCCTTTGATAATCACAGTGCCACACTAGTCATGTAATCTGTCTACGTGGCACACCTCCTCACAAAAGGTGCGTCATCCAGGGAAATATAGGTCAGTGTTCCCCTCTACTCATCACACATAAAACCCATTATAGAGTACAATGACCCATGTGGTATGTACCTCACAAGACATCTACAGCAACTGGAAAGGCCACAGACATACCTCACAAAGAGTAATACCAGCCTCAAACAGATGCCCTATGCAGACTATCTCACAAAACCACAGCTAGACTGTGTTGCATACCGCGTACCCAGAGGTGACTTCTGCCTAACATACAAAGCTATGTCAAACCCAGAGCTGTTGGACATGCTCCATGTAAACAGATCACAATCCCTACCAGCTACACACTCCAGGGACCTAAACCTTGTCACCTCAATAGCCAGGACATGCTGGAGGGATAGATTCCTATTTCAGAGACATCCCATACTCTGGAACAAACCACCTATCAATAGCAAACCAAGCTCCTCATTAGCAGTCATCATGAATAATCCTGATGATTGGATGGGAGATAGAAAATACACACTGGGAATCACCTCTGTGGCTCTGCTGGACAGGGGCACATGAAATTAGATTACATGTGTGTCAAAGGCCAGGGTAGCATATGGCTAGGCTTCTATAGGCCCTAGGGCCAATAGCCTATTACCTACCTATGAACCAATACACACCCACATGTACTTGTTGCAATAATTGCCATGTAAGGTTGACTGAGTGTGATGGTGAATGTGTTGGTGAATGTGTCGAGGTTCTGTCAATGTGTGATAGCTTAGTGGGAAACTGTTTCCGTCATGCTATTTTGTGTCCTAGCTCTGAGCCCAGCAAAAGATGTGTATGCTATTGCTAGGCAGAAAAAGCAGTATGGCATACAGTCTGACATAGTCCCTTGGTGTGGACTGGGGTGTGCCATTGTAGGCTAAAGCAGTACATGTATGCTTATTGCTTGGTATTGCTGGAGAATCCAAATCCCGTATGAACTGTAGTACTACCTGAAGCTGTATGCCTAAACAGCACAGTATGGTGTATGTCCACATTGCTTGGAAACACTGTTATGTGTGTTCCCTGTAGTCCTCACAGATTACATACCTCAGGCATAATGTTTTGTAAGTACTGACACAGTACTGTATGGTACACAGGTAAAGCTCATCTGGGTTGCCATACCTTTGTGTCCTGTATGTGTGTGTGATGTGTATGTGGGTATGCCTGTAACATGCCCTTGGTCATATGTGTGTTGCAGGATATAAGTGTGTATCTAGCAACATGTATAGTCTAGTACAACAGTATGCCACCTATACTAACGAATGTGCACATATGTTAGGCAGGGGTTTGCCACCAACAACTAGTGTGGTATACTGGTAATACTGTAACTGGACTTTACAATCATTGCAATGGATGACATATTTCATTATGTATTAGCTTGATATAACCTCCTGTGGCTAGGTGGTGCATTGTGTCGCATACAGTGTGACATGTACTGTTGTATAGTCTTACATACTGGTTTCTCTTTGTTGCTGTGCAGAACATGGTTTGATATATAGAGCATGCCAGGCACTGTCAGGCAGTTGTGGTATGAGCACTGATATATGGTATTGAAAGTGTGTATCCTCTGACAGCCAATAGGTTGCTATATATGGCAGTTCAGTGATATCTGTACTTTAGAATGTTAAGTGTGCCACATGACTTGCTCACACATATTGTTTCATTCTCTTCCAGGGTCATGGCTCACCATCGCAATCTGACATATAGCCCAGCTGAGGATGAGCAGATCACAACCAGCTTGGTTCAGCACTATGCCATGCTGTTCTCAAGAACCAGCCAGGAACAGCATGAGCGGACTGCACTGTGGCAAGATGTTGTCCGTCGGGTAAATGACATAGGCATGCATAACCGGACATATGAGCAGGTATGCCATCACTGCAGTGATTTACTTAGACATGTCCGGCAGCATGCGTCTGATGTCCATAGACAACAGCTTGCCACAGGTGGTAGGGTAGCCATCCATCCTCCCCTCACCAGAGTGGAGGAGCTGCTCCTCAGCCTGGTGACTCCTTGCCAACAACAACAACAGCAAACATGTATCATCATGGAGGCCGGAGCCACCCAGCGAGTTGACATGGAGCGTGCAGGTAACATGGCATATCTGTAGACTACTGTTACCTCTATTGGTAGATCATGCATATGTGAGATGTGTACTGTGTAGTTAGAAGATGTGGAGCCTGATGTTGTGCAATACTGATAATTTGGAACATAATCTGTAAGCCTGTGACTGTCAACCATTGTACTACTGTAAGATTGCAAACCCACAGTAGCAATGCCACAGTTGTTGCCACTGACAAACTGTCTCATATCCTTGTAGGTCCCTCTGGTGTAACAGCAAGGCAGCAGACCCATGCTGGTGAGTGTGTTCTACATTTAATATTGCATGAAATATGTGCATGTCATAGGTGAGGTGTAGGACATGTACACGTAACACACCCATGCATAATGCATGCTGTGCATGTTTGCTGTGAGACTATGCACATCCCAGTAACATGTGTAGCTGCCTCAAACACATGCAATACACAGAGCGTCCCACACAATTGTGGCAAAACTGTAGTGGACATTGCATAGGCAGAGTTGATACACATGCACACAATATACACAACATTGTCATACGCAGTACACATTAATATGCTACACATGGCATATTCAGTCACTCGCTGTAAGGTCACACTCCAGTATCCCAAATGTCATCCACACAGCACACATAATATACCTGAGGGGTAGGGACCTATCATGGGGCTGTGCGACACTCTGCAACACATAACACATTCATGTTAGGCAATGCTCTCTATTGGGCACCTTACAAACCCATGTAACAACTGGTTGTGAAATGGTGAATGTAGTCATGGTACTGCAGTTCAGGTACAGCATGCTAGGTGCCGATCTGGCACACATTAATAGCCTTAAGTGACCACATGATGCTGCATGATGCTGGCTCATGGTACTACACCCCATCCAGTTACAGTAACCACAGTACTACATATAGCATTCATTGCTATGCACCTCACTGTTGTGTGTGTGCAAATATATGCACCTATACACAATATGCATAGCAATCACCATTTGTATAAAGTGACACATTTATGTCTTGTAATGCTATGGAGTGTATAGGTCACACTACACACATTGGATATGTGTGATGTTTAATGTTGCAGTTGTGTTGTAGCATGCCATGTCATGGCTGGCACTGGCATGTACACAATATGTCCTACACTCACCATAACCATAATATACATGCACCACTCATCCTGTGTGTATACATAGCATGAATGTGCTAAACCTGTGTCCACAATTATCTGCTAAAGACACAGACGCTCTAATCAGAAATGGATATCTATGTGACACACAGATACACATGCAGCCATGGTATGTATACCTGTGAGTGATGGTGCACAGGACATTGCAGAGCTTTCAATACTTGCACAGTAATGTTGTGTCCATGTACACATTGCGTTCCAGGGTGAGGCCAATCACTGAACAACAGCACACATGCATCAGAGCCATGTATACTGTTATTAGCAAGGGCTGTCTACACCCGCACTGCATGCTGTTGAGCAACACATGTTCTGCATGCTGACACATGTGATATGACTGTTTGGCTTGTGATACTTTACCCCACCATCAACCGCTATTGAGTATGTTCTGGATTGCTGGTGGTGTGTGTGTGTGTGTGTGTGTGTGTGTGTGTGTGTGTGTGTGTGTGTGTGTGTGTGTGTGTGTGTGTGTCTGTCTGTGTGCATGTGTGCATGTGTATTTGTGTGCATGTGTGCATGTGTGCATGTGTTCATGTGTGCATGTGTTCATGTGTTCATGTGTGCATGTGTTCCGACATCATGTACAGGTCGTAAAGTGTGTTTCCTGTCCTCCTCTTACAGGTGCTGAGGTTGGGCTGGTTCACTGCAGCAGGGAACCTGATGTCACTGAGCAAAATAGTGATGATGAGGATAGGTGTGTTGAGGCACAGGCATGTTTGCCAGGGTCTGTCGTTGGGCCACCAATCGACAGAACACAAGTTTCCACCCCATCCATGCACACAGTCATACTGCCAATACATCCATCACCAATGCCCTTAGCTGAGGGACAGTGTACAGTCAACATTGGCCAGGACAGTGTGGTATCTATGGCACATGCATCCCGACACAGCAGCCATACCCAGATGTCTTGAAGGGTACCACATATGCAGATGTCCAGGGGTTCTCGTTGGAGCACTGCTGCTCATCATGCCCCTGGCAGACGTGCCACAGATCTTACAACCTCATGCATCTTCCAGGCTGTCATGGAGGCACAGGCATGTATGGAAAGGTACACCAGACAGGGACTAAGGGCACAGAGGGCACATAACACCACTGTAATTGACAGTATCCATGACCTAGCAGGTGCCATCCATAATTACACTGAGGTCATTGATAGACGTTGGGGTGAGACATTAGATGTCCTCTGCAATTTCATGTCCATGTGTCAGGACAGTGCAGGATGGTTGAGACGTGGACGTATGCCAGCAACATCAGCAGCTGGCAGTCGCCGTGGACATCCCTCAAGTCACAGCCGCTCTCGTAGTGCCAGTACCAGCCCCAGCAATGTTGGGGGTGGGCTGTCCATAGACCGTCCTAGAAGACCATGTGCATGTGGCTCTGGACAGTCCCAGCAGGGACCTGGGTCCAGTGTACATCTGTCCATCTCTGAGGATAGTACCCAGCCTGGCTTAGTACCTGATACTGTCAGTAACACATCTGCCAGGCACAGGTACCATGTCCGTGGCCAGAGATGGTGATCTGTAAAGCCTGGTAGGTACAGTGTGTGGCTGTCCCACAAATCCCCGTATATGGCAGCCACATGCAGACACACACATACATAAAACAGACACCTAGGGCTAACACAGACCCGCACACATTACATCAACATTGGCCCATAGCAGTACTCTTGGCCCTGACACACACACACACACACACACACACACACACACACACACACACACACACACACACACACACACACATATAAATATCGATTATATGGCTCAATGTAGGCCTCTGGCAAACCAACAACGCACCCTGTGCATATGATGAAACCTGTGCCACCTCCTGTCATCTGTAACATTGATTCAGGAACAGGCTACCATGGTGCTGATGCACAGGGTGACTTTACAGCAGTATAGCAATGTTAGCATGTTGTCAGCAGTAGAGTGTAATGATATCCTTGAAGGTGTAGATGAGCAGGCATGATGCATTAAAGCTATGATCATCAATGTAGTATTGTTTACACCAGTGTTAGTTCGAATAGTGTATTGTTCACCCACATGCCACTTGGCTGATGTGTGTAGTATTGGCAGCATGTGTTAGAGAGTGGACAGTACATGTGGGATGTGTATAGCACAGATTTGCAGGTGTACATTTGTGAACATGGTGGAGGTGCACTGTCTGCATGCATGTGCATAGTGGACACATGGGCAGGGTGACATGCCCTGTGTTGCACAGTAACACTCCATAGTTTCTATTGGTGGCCAGTATGCATTGTACTACATAAATTTTGGAACTTGAGTACACATGTGTGTATGACATGGTTTGACACTGTGCTGTGGGTGATACTGTTACTATCTGTCATTGTTTTGCATTCTGGTAGTATACATAACCTCAACAGCCTGACCATAAACAATCATTAGATGATGTCTTGACAACTGACACACAGATGTAGGACACACAGTAACATTTGGATCCTTCAGGTACTACACTATGCCAGTAACCAGTGGTATTCACATACACCCATTCCTGAGACCGCTCCTGTTTGCCATATAGCTCTCTTAGGGACAAGCAATCACAGTAGGGATATGTCCGTCCACGTCTGGAAATGCATACTGTGGCTTATAATGCAGTCTCCAGATGACACACACATCCTCCACAAGGGTATCATACAGATAGATACCTGTTGTCAAACCCATGCTCTAAAGCTATAAGCCAACCAGAGCATAGTCATCCACCTTTACGAAACATAGTATCCCCACAGTACCACATAGGTAGTAGCCACCAACATGTTGAACAGGTACCGATGTGTACATGCAGCCAAGTGTTATGTCATCTCTACTTTGGTAATCACATTTCCAAAGGTATTTAGAAATCCCTCACTGGATCACATAAGCAATAAGGGGTCTGCATGCATATCCACAAAGGTTGTTGTACACCTATAATGAATAGCCATCATTGACAGACTTTGCTGTATTTGAATAGCTCTGTAATATACCTCAGCCATAAACGCTCACTCACACAATTCAATAGAAACTGTAATGAGTGTGTGTGACACGGATGACCTAGGCCAGGGATCACTGCAGTGGCTGGCCTTGTCACAAGCATACAGATGTGACCTAAGGTCTGGAAAGCGGCAGCACACTCTGGCAAAGATGACAGATGTGTTCGTGGAGAAAGCAGGGTTCCCACCTATGAAATAATTGAGGTCGCATGTACATATATGTATTTGCCACAAAGATACCTGACATGTGCAATGCACATACTGTTGTCATATTGATATGTTATACAGTAGTAAAAGCAAAACCCACAACACATTGACCAACAGTGTTACACACATAGAGCACACACACACTCATCAAGTGCAGGCTTCAAACCTCTACCTAACTACTTCATGATACTAGAGGAGTATGCATTAACACGACGCACTATACACATTACTGGGAGTTATTTTTTCCACAGGCATATTTGTAGGATGGTGACATCATCAGACTTGACAAAGATTAGTATACCACTTTTAAGGTGTTTTACTACTCTTCAAAAAGGTTGCTCCTCTCCAAGGAGATCACACATGAACACTCGCTTGCTAAGTGTAGGATTCAAACTCCTTCCTAACTACTTCATGATACTAGAGGAGTATGCATTAACACGACACACTAGACGCATTACTGTGAGTTCTCTTTTCCACAGGTATATTTGTAGGATGGTGACATCATCAGACTTGAGAAAGATTTGTATACCACTTTTAAGGTGTTTTACTACTCTCCAAAGAGATCACACACTTGTCAAATGCAAGATTCGAACCACTACCTAATTACTTCATGATACTACAAGAGTACGCATTTGCACAATGCACTATAGACATTATTGTGAGTTTTCCTTTCCACAGGTATATTTGTAGGATGGTGACATCATTAGACTAGACAAAGTGGGTTACATTAGGTGACATTAGGTGGGCTACATAAAAGGAATGTCTAAACACTTTGGCCATGTGATCATCAAAGGAGAGTTTACTATCTACCTGTGTTCCCAGGGCCATAATTACTTTCTTCGTACATACCGGATTACCACCTATGTGGTAATTTGTGTGCACTTTGTTTTATCCAAAGGGGATGACTATGCATTCTTTGGCATTCTGCTTGAGGGCATTGTTTTGACACCAGGTATCTGTCTCTGTAAGACCTTTCTGGAGGATGTCTGTGTCAGCCGTAGAGTCGATTATAGGCTACACTTAGCAGTCATCTGCAAACCTGTTCAGCCATACTCCTCCTGTGCTTGCCTGTACCTCTGAGCAGTATCTACTGAACAGGTGGGGTCCCAGGACCAAGACCTGTGTGATGCCATTTGTGACTGGTTTAGAGTCGGACATGGCACCCACAACCCTGAACATGTGTATTTGATCTGTGAGCCAATTGGCCACCCATCCTGTAACATAGCTGTTAATGTTCAAGCTGGTAAGCTTATCCATGATGACGGAGTGGGGAATGGTGTAGAAAGTCCTTAGATGTCCAAGTGGGCAGTGTGGACTACTTGCACCTCCATCTACGTCCTTGGTAACTGTTTCAAATAAGTCAACTAGGTTTAGGAGGCAGGATCTGCCTTTAACAAGGCCAAGTTGGGTAGAGTCCAGTGTCTGGAGATCCTCAATGTCTTTTTTTATGGGTTCCATGATAATTTGCTCCATAGCTTTGCAGACCAGGCTGAGTAGACCTATAGGGCAATGGTTTCCAGGTTTTGTTGAGGCACCCCCTTTGTGGAGCTGGATGACTGTTGGTGTATGCCATTCTTTGGGTACATAGCCTGTGGTACGATTGAGTCTGGACAGTGAATGTAGGTGAGGGTGTAGTTCCTTTTGGGGCTGGTGTAAGACGCAGCCTGGGACACCATCCAGTCCTATTGATGCTGTGTTCTTAGCTTTGGAGAGGGCTGTCTTTACCTGCATGTCCATGAAGACTGGGGCTCTGCATTCTTCTGGGATGGACACAGGCCCTGTTGGGGGTGATGTGGGCGAGTTTGCACTGAACCTGTCCCCCAGGATGTGGGCAATGTAAGTTGGTTCAGTGTATTTCTTGCCATTTTTCAGTAGCTGACAGCATATTTGGAAGTTGCCAACTACATGTTTGGTATAGCTAACGAAGGCTTTGTGGTTGCTATTCTTACATTCCTTGGCAATTTGTCTTTAGAAACTGGCCTTGGATTATTTTATGAGCGATCATTGTTTCTTCCTAATAATGATTAGTGATGCCTTTCCTTTTGTGAAGTTTGCTCTATCATGTGTTCATTTCCTCCTGCTGTTGTCTAGCTTATTTATGGGCGACGACCACCAGATCGGTTTCTTATTTTTGGAGGAGTGCGTCTTGGTTTTATTTGGGATGTATCGATCAATGCATCCCTGTAGATGCTCATAGGATGCACTTGTAAATTATTCGGCAGATTGTATGGCATTATCCTATAGCAAGGGGGCTTTGGAACTTTCCACTTTGGTCTTGGGAAGTGTGCAGTTTGCTTTTGAAAATGTCTTCACAGTGGTTTCATTGACTGGGGGGGGGGGGTGGCGGGATGTGGATGTCCAGTGTGATTACTTTATGATCTGATATTACCAGCAAGGGGTTTATCTCTGTTGTGGTACACTGGTACCCCATGTTGGTGATGATCAGGTCCAGTATGTTGTCACCTCTATTGGGCATGGTGACCAACTGTTCCAGGGTGTTACAGTTTTTAAACTCTAGGAAACATTGAACAAAGGATGTTGTACATGAGTAATTCTCCCACTCAATGTTTGGATAGTTGTAATCTCCTCATATAATGATGTTTGATAGGACATTTGTATTTTCCACTGTTCTCATGACTACTGAGTGAGGTTCCTGAAACAAGGTAGGTGATCTGTAGCAGGATACAATCTAATAAGCAGCTTTGCCCAATTTTAGTTGCACATGCATGGTCTCCAAGGCCTCATGCTGTGCCACTAACCTGTAGGTGTGGGTATCCATAAGGTAAATGGATACACCCCTTCCTTTCGTATTTCACTAGTGGTTTGGGGTCCGAAGATCAGAGGGAATGTGAGTGTTTTACGTGGAGCATGTCCAACAGCTCTATGTTTGACATAGCTTTGTATGTTAGGCAGAGAACACCTCTGAGTAGGCGATATACAAGGGAGTACGGCTGGAGCATTTTGAGATGGTCTGTGTATGGCATGTATTTCAGGCCGCTAATGCTCTTTGTGAGGTATTGCTGCAAGCTTTCCAGTTGTTGTAGTTGTCTTGTGAGGTACATAGCAAAAGGGGTGTTGTACTCTATTATGGTTCTAGTGAGTGATGAGTAGAGAGGAACAATGTCCTCTTCTATTCTGTATGAGACACCTTTTGTGATGAGGTGTGCCACATAGGAGGATTTCCTGACTACTGTGGGGATGTGATTATCACAGTTGTGTCCACTGTCCACCTGTGACCCAAGGTCTCTTGTCACACTTTCAGTGTTAAGTATACTATCGCCTATGTTGTAGTTCATGGCTGCAGAGTTTTTAACAAAGGGGATGACAATGCACATGTTGGCATTGAGCTTGAGCCCATGACTTTGACAACAGCCATCTGTCTCAGTGAGGTCCTTTTGTAGGATGTCCACATCTTTAGTGTTTACAATTATGGCTCCTAGTTTGCAGTCATCTGGAAACTTCAGTAGCCACAGACCTTCCATGTTAAAGTTTACTTCAGGGAAGTTGATACTACACAAGACAAGACCCAGGACTGGACTCTGTGGTACTGCACTTGTCACTGGTCCAAAGTCATACATGGAGTCTGCTACTTTCACAGTGTGTGTTCTGTCAGTAAGCCTGTTGGCAACCCATCTTGTGACATAGCAACTTATACCTCATTTAGTGGATTTATCTGTATTTACAGAGTGTGGGGTGGTGTTGTAAGCCATGGCAGGATCTACATAGGCTGTGCAAACCACCTTACCCTTGTCTACAGTTCTGGTGACTGCTTCAATGTCATCTATCAGGTTTAGAAGACATGATCTGCATTTTACAAACCCAACATGGTTGTGGTCCAGGGTTTGGGGATTACAACTGTATTTTTTATAAGTTGCATGATGATACATTCCATGGCCTTGAAGGGCAGGTTCATCAGGTTAATGGGGCACTAGTTCCTGGGGTCCATGGTGTCTCCACCCTTGTGTAGTGGGATAACCGTCGCTGTGTACCATTCAGCTGGCACAAAGCGTGAGGTGTGGCTATGACTGAACATGGTACATTGGTGTGGTGCCTGTTCATTCTGTGGTTTGTGTAGAACACAGCCTGGAAGGTTATCTGGTCCCATGGCTGCTGTGATACTGGCTTTGGAGAGTGTTTTTTACCTGTGCAGCCGTGAGGACAGCAACTTTGCAGTCTTCCATTATAGTGATGTGCTCTTTCATGGGTGAGAGGGGGGTAAAGTTAACACTGATCCTATCTGCCAGGATGTTGGCAATATCAGTTGGGTCTGTATATTTAGTGCCATTGAGCTGTAACTCAGAACAGATCTGAGTGTTGTCATGACATGGACCTGTCTGTTCTGCAGAGATCTCCTGAGTAAACAGTATGCAACAGAGTACAGATTGGGTTAAATTCAGTCTTGTTGCATGGGCAACTGTTTGAGGCCAGTAATCCTCTTGTTGAGGTACTTCAGTGGTCTTTCCAGCTGCTAACGGTGCCTAGTCAGATTCATCGCAAGTGTGGTGTGGTACTCTCAGACAGGTCTGATGACTGATGAGTAGAGGAAACCTCCTTTGACCTACATGCACAGACCTTGGCAGGTTGTGTGAACACATAGCATGATTTTCTGAGCACTTTGTGAATGTGTTTCTGGAAGTAGAGATGACTAACCAGATTTGTCCATAAATCCCTTATTATCACCTCCATATTTAGCCTAAGTGTGTGAGCATGCCCAGTATGACCTTTCAGTATGTTGTTGCCTGACATTTGCTTTGTTTATTTAAGTGTGTGAGCATGTCCAGTATGACCTTTCAGTGTGATGCTGAATGAAATCCACTACATTTGTTGAAGTGTGTGAGCACGGCTGCTATAGACATTTATACTATATGTGTGTGGAAAATCAAGTTGTATTTTTCAGCAGGGCTCACCTTTGTGTCATAAATCAACAGGGATCATGCTGAGTCTGCAGGGCTTCCATGAGACACTTTGCATAAACTTATCAACATTTCTACATACAGGGGGGACAGCTATTCTTTGTACATTTCTACCCGGGGGCATACCTGATTGTTACTGTGGGTGTACATAGGATGAGGGGTTCACCTAACACTTATACACATTTGCTAGGCCTGCACTGCTATGTAAGGTACTCCATTTCAGTCTGTACTGTTGCCTATCATACTGGCTTGAGGCATACTACTGTACTACAGATCTTAGCGTCCACTGTCATGTATATTAGATTGCAACTTCATAGCCTACCCAACCCACATCACACCGCCTGGCCTGCTGTTCTCTGTCTGCATAGGCCTGTTTACCCATATGCCTCTTTAGGGGCATGCTACAGCATTTCTTTGTGTTTGCATTAGTGTACAATTGTCCTGCTGTGGGTGTGCCAGTGAAATGCTGTCATGGCTTAGTAGTTCAGTACTGTGACTATAGTGCACATTATCTTGGGTTCGAGCCCTGTCACTGCTTTTTATTTTCATGCTGGGCAGACCAGACTGCTTAAAGAACAGTAAAGCAGATATGAGCATGTTTGCCTGACTTTGCTCAACTTTGCCCGACTTTGCCCGACCTTGCCCAACATTGCTCAACATTGCCCGATGTTGCACTAGTTAGAGCGGGCAATTTTGTTTACATATACTAAATAGTGGTAAAATATGCTTAGCATTGTTTTATATTGCTTAAAACATGGCAATCATGCCTCAGGTGGTGTTGCAGGGCTGCCTATGTTGGATGCACATAGTACACTCCCTATACACGTGTGGAAACAGGTAGTGTCAAGTTAGGCATCTCTTTTATTTTATGTGCGAGTCAGAGAGAGGTATCATTTTCAGGGTTCCTACTGAGCCAGTGTATGTGCTATACGTTGCCTCTTTGCCAAGACCAAGGCATACTGGGCACACCTCCTTCTGTCTACTGGGGCAGGCTCAGGTTGTTCCTCCTCCTCCGAGTCACGCTGTGCCTGTGCAGGCCTTGGCAATTGTGGGGGGCTGTTTGGCCCTGCCCCATGCTGTTACTGCTGCAGCTGTTTTTGCAGGATCATATTGTGTAGCATGGCACATACCATGACAATTTGGGTACATGTAGTTGGTGAGTACTCAAGGCTCCACCAGATGTGTCCAGGCACCGGAACCATGACTTGAGCATCCCAAACAAATGCATGAATACATTTCGTGTTTGTGCGTGTGCCTCATTATGGAGTTCTTGTTCAGGTGTGTGTGCATTTCTGATGGGTGTCATCAGCCATGGCTCCAGTGCGTATCCAGCCTCCCCCACTTGGTGACCATCAGAGATGTCCCCATCGGCAAATGTCTGGTATAGCTGCATCAGATGCCAGATATGGGAATCGTGGTAGCTTCCAGGGCAGCCAGCACACACATTCAGTATTATGCCCTGGGCATCACACATGACCTGGCAGTTGATGGAGTGGAAGCACTTGCGGTTGATGTAGGCCCTACCCCGCTCACCAGCTGGTGCTTTGATGTGTATGTGCGTGCAGTCAATTGCACCCACTACCTCAGGATATTCCGCTATTTGCTGGAAGAGACGCATATTGCTGGCCATTACCTCACGGGAATTGGGGAAATATACATGATCACCAACATGTGCTGACATGGCATTCAGGAACTGGTGCAGTACCCTGGATGCTGATGCCTGTGAAATCCCCATCATATCACCAGTTGGTCTCTGGAAGGTACCTGTTACTAGTATTCTTAGGCCAACACATACCTTGGTTTCCACTGGGATGGGATCCCCTCTGTTGGTTCTGTGTGTGAGGCATGGCCTGCACAGCTCAACAATTTGCTGCAGGAGGTCTCTGTCCACTCTATAGTGCTCCACTATTTCCAGCTCATGTAGCCCCTGGTAGGTTACATTGGGTCTGTACACTCTTCTCCGTCTCCTCACTGTGGGTTGCTCAGCAGCATTTGCAATGGCACCACCCTCAGCATCTTGCACATGTTGCCTTATGATAGCAATGGCAGCCCCTAACAGTATTTTGTCTCAGTTAAGCTTTTTAAGTTTTCACTTCTCTTTGTAGACTGCAGTGTTGCAGTGTTTCAGAGAAAAACATGGGAGAATGTTGTTTGCAGAGTTTTAAGTGCTGGGCTGGGCTAGTGTACTGCCTGTGTAATTGGCTGATTCTGATTGATTTCACCTGGCAGCTCTGCTAGTTCTCCTTGGTTAACTTCCTACTACTTCTTTTCCTTCTTTTTCCCTTTCTGTTTCCACAGGGGGCAGTGCCGCACAAATAAGCGCAAGCATGCGCACGCGAGCGCACACGCACGCACACAGGCTTACACAGGCTTAGGTGGGTGCACATGCATGCACACAGGCTTAGACAGCCTTACACAGGCTTACACGGGTGCACACATGAGCACACAGGCTTAGACGGGTTTACAGGCTCGCACACGCGCACACACAGTGTAAGCATCGTTGCAAGAAATTTTAGTGATATCCACGGCATACACCTTTGGTTTCTGGGTTTCAGTTAAGACAACTGTAGACACGGCTCTTCCAGTCCTGAGTAACTCAGAGCAAACACATGCCACTCTGCTCCAATAAGCTTACAGTCTTTGATACATACCCCCTCATGATGTCACATACACTTACACTCTAAGGACATGGTTCACATGGCAGGGAAAATTGGGATTCACTATCCTTATCCTCATTTGCATAGGATTGCCTACTAATGCTTGGTTACATCTCTCAAACTGAGCTTCTCCCCCTTAGCAACCACTACTCAGTAGCCATGCTGTCTTCAGCCTGCCATTCACCTGCATGGCAGAGGAATATTTTTAATAAAATGCCTATTTTTGGCTTTTTTGTTTTTATTTTCTGGTTTTTATAGTGCCGTACGTTTGTGCAGTGCTGCACTATGCTTAAACATCAGAGATAGAGGAAAAAAAATATTTTTAATATTTTGCAACAGATTAAAATGCCATTGGCCTTATATTTGGCCATTGGCATGCTTCCTCAACTGGATGCATCCTTTATTTGGAGCTGTCATAGCTCCGTTTTGCTAGTTGCAGAATGGTACTCCATTACCAACGGAGTACATTTCTGCAAATAACTCGACTCTTACTCGGACAGGTTACTGTTTCCTGGATCGCAAATTTACCTCATTTGCATAGCTTTCAGCAGCAAATGAGGTAATTTGCATAACATAACACTGTCTGTGCAACAGTAGTTTTAGCAGCTCTCATGCACACCCCTGCTGGCTGTTGCTGGATCGCTCGGCAGACATATTGGATGTCTGGAGTCTTACTCTACTCTTAGACTCTGTGCAAGCCTTCGTGAATCCGGCCCATAGACTTTTCTATATATGTAGACTAGCTACTTATTCTACTGTATTACTGCCTCTTAAATCGTTTTTCAGTTGTGCACTTGCCTTGCTTCATTCAAAAAGTTTTATATTGCTAATTTTGTAGAGTTTTAATTGCATTTACTCTTTAGAGCTACACACTCAAGTGCGTTAGCATTTTCTGTATTTATTTACTGTATTATTGCATTGTACAATGTTTTAACCAAAATAAAAAAAACTATCTTGTTTGCTCATTTCTCGCCTTTCCTAGCTAGTATAGTCCAGATTCCAAGCTTTCTGCTTTCAGGACTTTATTTTCTGTGTTCAGGGCTATACAGACCTTGCTGTGGTAGAGGGAAGTCCTACTGCTTACCAGTGGGAGTGGTGAGCATTGTACTGCCTATCTAACACTAGAGGAGTGGTTTCCAGCTCTGAAATTGCAATTTTATTAGCCATTTTTGGACTGATTTCTATCCATTTCAACTTTCTGGCTTAAAAACACATGTGTTTGTGCATTTTTCACATTGTGCAGCACAGCGAGGCTATGGTTAAACTATTCCAGGTGCCAGAAAGTCAGCTCTTCAAATATTCCCTTAGAACTAGCTGGTCTCTCAGTTGTAGCACTAAAATCTGAACCCATGTGACTAGCACTTGCTCTAGAACCTGCTGGAAAGCACTAGGAAGCCTTAAACTGATACAAACACTCAACTCTCCTTGTTAATAAGGAGCAATTAATTGTATGCACTAAACAGCCTGTAATTGCAAAGTACCTTGCAAAGGTAAAGGAAAACAGCTTTTGTACTTTACAAAAAAAGCACCTAAACAGGTATGTCCAAGGGTCAGCTTCCAGTGATTTCTCCTGTCCACCTGGTGAATCTGGGCATACTGGGGTAATGCAGCAACTACCTCATGTACACAGACAACCCTCTCCTCCTACTACAGAACACTACAACCTGTGAGAGATGCACTTACATAGCTAAACTGGAAGCAAAGCTCTCTCCAGCCAAGATTTTGTTAGATAGTCAAGAGGAGAAGGTTAACACCTGCACTACACCTCGAGCAACACATAGCCCTTCAAAACCCACACCATCAACACCCACACAGAGCAACACTAAACCCACATATGTGGAGGCCTTTAACATTAACCTGTCCAAGCAACAAGGACCTCCAAATCTGAAACGCAAACCAGTCACAACCAAAGTGACACATAGCTCACAACACCAGTGTGTCACCCAACAACAGCCCCTAAGGCAAGACAATGTACCCATCACTTTAGTCATAGGTGACTCTATAGTCAGGCACATTGATGTCACACTCACCAGGCTGAACAAGGAGAAAATTACAGTCAGCTGCCAGTTGGGTGCCAGGATCTGCCACATAATGCATGCACTCAAGTCAGTCCACAACAATTACAAATAAAACTCTGTCATTGTCCATGTTGGAGTGAATGACTTGAGACATACCTCCCTGGAATACATGAAAAGAGACATGGAAGAGCTCTCAGATCATGTGGCCCAAACAGGTATGACCGTAGCCCTGAGTAGCATCCTGCCTTCACCCAGAATGATACCACAGTGTAAGGACAAAATGATTGACTTCAACAATTAGCTAAGCTTCTGGTGTCATTCAAAGGGGATCCAGTATCTGTCTGCCTGGGGCGACATGATCGACAAACCACGATGCTTTGCCAGAGATGGTCTGCACCTGTCACCCCTGGGATTCAGGTTACTGGCTAAAGCTCTTGCCACCCCTATAGTGCCTTTTTAGGCAAGGTTCAAAGGACAAAGCCACCACCATAACAGATACAAGCATGCAAAATCTGAAGGTAATACTACTCAATGCTAGAAGTCTAAACCTCACAATGCACTCTCTTGAGGCACTCCTAAAAAATGGAGAACATTGATATCAGTGCAGTAACTGAGACTTGGTTCAAGACTCCAGAGAGCACCCCTGCAATACCAAGCTGCAATGCTTACCACACTTTTCAGCCACCAGACCAAGACCGAAACACTAAAGGTGGAGGAGTGTCCATATTCACCAAGGATATTCACATCTCCAGGCTAGTTGCCCAACACAATGCATCTGAAATTCTCCAGTTGTAACTAACACTAGGTAAGAATGCAATCCAAATTATAGCTTGCTAGAGATCCCCCACCATGCCCAAAGATTCTCATTACACCTTTCTAAACATTTTGGAAAATATTAAGATACAACCAAACACCCTAATACTGGGTGATTTCAACTACCCTGACATTAACTGGGAAAACTACTTTGGTACCAACACCTTTTCCTAACGGTTCTTGGAATTCAAAAATTCCAACACCCTGGATCACCTAATCCAGGGTCTCTAATATCCTAGACCTGGTTATTACCAACATGGGAGATAGATGCACCACACCAGTGGTCACCCCCTCATTGGTCAGGTCTGACCATAAGCAAATCACCCTTGACATCCACATTCCACCCCCCAGTAAGGAAACCTCTACAAAAAACTTCTCCAAAGCCAACTTCATGCTACTTAAGTCAGAAGTGACAAACTTCATGGCATCCATGCAGATGGGAGATGAATGTTCAACTGCTGAATCCTACACTAAGGCACTGAACAAGCACATCCACTTGTGCATGAATCATGCCATCCTGAATAGAACCAAGATGCTGTCCTCCAAAAAAAGGAAGCCAATCTGGTGGTCTCCTGCCATAAACAAACTATACAACAGAAGGAAGAAACTGTTGCAAAAAAAAGGAAAATCCTAGGATGCAAAAAACTCCTTTACCAGCCTTAGTAAAAAGCTGATGAAGTGACTTTCCTTGAAGAATGTGAGACACTTAAAGTTGTTTCTAAAGAGAAGTTACCCAGACACATCGGTCCTTGATTTAGTAAATGAAGTCATAAACAAAAGGAGAGAAGGGTTTTATAAACCACTTCTTAGACCTACTATTAGGTCAGTCACCTCAGAAGAGGATTTGAATTTGGAAGTAACCACTAATATAAATCATGATTGTACACAAACAGTAGGTGTAGCCACTAGAAAGATTTCAAGTAGTTTTGTCACCTCATTTTGTTTGGAAGTCAAAGCAATTGAGGTTATATTTATAAGAAACTGGAGCATCTTCATGATGGAACCAGACGTGTTGGAGAAGTTGGGTAATTCACCATCTTTTATTTACAGGAAGAACATGAACTTGAAACAGATCTTAGAAATGGAACCCCAGACCTGTAGTAGATCTGGTGGTACATTTAAATGTGAAAACTGCAACTATTGCAGATATATAGCAACAGGGACAGAATTCACAGCAGTTTCCTTTAAGGTAAAAACTAAGGGTAGATTTAACTGTAACTCTAAATCCGTTGTCTACCTGGCTAGTTGTGTAGCCTGTCCAGCATATTATGTTGGTAAGACGGACAGAAAACTAGGAGAGATGATTTATGAGCACACATGCCATATTAGAAAAAAGTCAAGCTCTAATGCATTGGCAAGGCATTGTGCTGAATACCCAACACACCACTTTCACTTTAGAGTGATTTGTCAGGTTACTGTTAATATAAAAGGAGGTCCTTATCATCTAATTTTGGAAAGACAGGAGTTGACTTGGCAACTGCGTCTCAACTCTTATAACCCCCCAGGTTTGAATGAAGTCACTTCCATTGCTTGTATTCTGAAATTAAAGAGACTAATGCTCTAGACAAGTCTTTTGTCTAACTAAGCCTTTTAAACAGCTCTATTTGTAGTTGAGTAAAAGAATGCAGGTTTTCGCTTCATGTTTTAAATCTTTTAAAAATATGTCTCATCTTACATCTAAGCTTGCTTCACCCTTGTTGGTGATTTGTGAAAGCATTATAGTTGAGTCGATTAACACTGGTTAAAGTTGAAATTGCAGTCTCTTATTTTATTTTATTTTATTTTGAGTGCAGCGTTCTTTTAGTCTACTTTGAGCGCTCTTGTAACTCATAACAATGTGTATATAAACATTTACATTTATATATATATATATATATATTTTCCATATTTTTTTCATCATTTTTTATCACATATTTTAAGAGTTACACTCTGTCCACCTAAATGCAGTGATTTTAATGTGTCTTGGGCACAAAAGCAGCTATACATTTTTCTTCTTTACAGGTTTTCACAGTTGCTGTTTTTGTATTTGACTTGTTGCTGATGTCATGTGTCCTAGCTTAATTACTTATGCAATACCATTGGTTAATGTTTTTTTTAAACCACCATGTGGTCTATATTAAAGTGAGCACTTGTGCTAATGTTGTAGGTCTGAAGAAGTCTTCTAAATTAAGACGAAAAGTGCTTAACCGTTTAATTTTGTATCATACTGTTTAGTGCGGTGGTGGGTGTGCGGCGTTGGCGTTGCAGTTAGACAGTGCTTGGTTCGTTGCCTGTTCGATTCTCAGTGTGTGTGTGTGTGACATGGCGGAATGGAATAGGCGTTCTGAAGGTGTTGTTTAGGGTGGCCAAGCAGTAATGTAAACTCTACTCAATCACAAGCATTCGGAGTCGGAGTTGTATGCACCCCTAACCCAAAAAGCCGAAAGACACACACACACACACACTGTTTAGTTGCAAAGTAATAAACCTGTTTTTACTTTTTTTCGCTTTGGAGACTTTGTGTCCTTGAATCTTCATTTATTTCCTGAGTTGCAGATAGGATTTGTTTGTTTGGATGACAAGGCATTCTATAGTTATGTCAAGAATCTAAATGGCAATACTCAGATCTGCGCTGAGCTACAATAGAATGGCATTTAATATACTGATCCCAAGAATATTGCCAATATCCTGGAAGATCGATTTAGTGGCAACTTCACCCCCCTCTCACCTCCTAAAGGGCCCATCTCAATACCAAAAGATTGCCAAATTCCGATAATCACAGCAACACAGGTAGAAACAACACTCCAAAGCTAAGAATACAGCATCCATGGGACCATCCCAGGCTGTGTACTACATGAACTACAAAATGAATTGGCACTTCCCCTAAGTGTCATGTTTAATCATAGCCTCACCTCAGGTTTCGTGCTCACCAAGTAGAGCACAGCTACAGTTATCCCACTTCACAAGGGGGGATCCACCTTGGATCCTGGGAACTACTGTCCAATCAGTCTGACGAGCCTGATCTGCAAGGGCATGGAATGCATTATCATGGAACTTATAAACAAAGACTGGCAACCTTCAAACACTGGACCCCATCCAGTTTGGGTTCGTGAAGGGCCAATCTTGTCTCCTGAACCTGATTGACTTCTTTGAATCAGTCTCCAGAGCTGTGGCCGAGGGTAAGGCAGTCCACACAGCCTATCTGGACCTCGCTAAGGACTTCAACACCACCCCCCACTCTGGAATCATAGATAAACTTACTAAGCTGGGCATAAATCCCTACATTACTCGATGGGTTGCCAACTGGCTTACTGACAGAACCTAGACTGTAAATGTGGCCGACTCCAAATCCAGCTCCAGACAAGTGACAAGTGGAGTACCTCAGGGTTCAGTCCTGGGACAGCTCTTGCTTGGCATCTACTTCTCTGAAGTACAGGCCAACACTAAGGGACTCTGGCTAACAAAATTCACAGATGACTGCAAACTGGGAGCCATTATTGAATCCCCAAATGATGTGAATATTCTACAAATGGGCCGTATAGAAACAGATGCTTGGTGCCAGAGTCATGGACACAAGCTTAATGCCAAGAAATGTATAGTTATCCCCTTTGGGAAAAACCACATACCCATGAATTACCACATAGGTGGCAGTACACTAAACACTGAAAGTGTGATGAGAGACTTAGGGACACAGATGGACAGTGGTCTCACCTTCGATAACCACATCACCACAACAGTCAGGAAATCCTTCTATGTCGCACACCTCATCACTAAGGACTTTTCATCCAGAAAAAAGGAGGTCATTGTCCCACTGTACTCATTCCTCATTATACCCATTATAGAATACAACACCCTGTTTGATATGTACCTCACAAGACAAATGCAACAGCAGGAAAGGCTGCAGAAATGCCTCACTAAAAGAATCACAGGCCTAAAGCAGATGCCCTATGCTGACCATCTAAAAAAATTCCAGCTATAATGTGTGGCATATCGTCTACTTAGAGGCGATCTCTGCTTAACATGCAAGGCCATGTGAAACCCTGAGTTGTTGGATATGCTCCACTTAAAGAAGTCCCAATCTCTCAGAGACACACGCTCCAGGAATCCAAACCTTGTCATCACAATGAACAAAACATGCTGGGGGGATAGGTTCCTGACCCAGAGACTCCCCATACTCTGTAATAGACTGCCCATACATGTCAAGCAGAGTGCCTCCTTGGCCCTCTTCAAAAGGAACATTGACGATTGGATGGGAAATAGGAAATTCACCCCGGGGATCATGTCAGTCACCCTGCTAGACAGTGGTCCAGGGAAAGTAAATATCGTAGGAAGAAATATCCGGGAAATTGTTTGGCTAGGCTTGTATAGGCCCTAGGGCCAATAGCCTAGTACCAACCTATGAACCTATGAATTAAACTGCCAAAATTATCACCCTCTGTAAATTGTGGAAGAAATTTATGACCTTTGTTCCTTCTGGGGTTCGGTTACTCCCTTCCCCATTACCTCCATGACCCTGGCGAAGAGTCAGCATCTCCTTTTCATGTTGCCTCTGCCTCTCATTTTCTTCATCTTACAGAAGTCTCAGTTTCTCTGCTGAGTCTAATGTCATCTGTTTCTCCTTTTCTTCAGCCTCGAAATGCTGCAGTCTCTCTACTGATTCTACTTCCAACTGTTTGACCTCAAGTTTAAATTTCTTTAACTCCAGATGGATTTTTAAGTCCTCTGACGCAAAGTTGAACTGCCCATTTTCTGTGAGTTTTACATCCCCAATGCTAGTTTGGTTGTCCTCCTGGTTGCTTGTCTGTGATGCAGCTGTGTTTAAGGCTGCAGTCATTTCTGCTTTAGTCAGGTTGGCATGTACTAATCCTTTGGCTTGTCACATCTCAGCCAAATGGCTGCTTGTCAGCTTGCCATACTCCTCTGCTGATATCCTTGCCTGCTCTCCCTGACTAAGCTAACATAAAATAAATAAATAAAACTATTGTGATATGAAACTCTGAATGTTCACAGAATGGGTGATTGAGGTTACAAACACCTTCTTTAGTGAACACTGTTTACAGGCTACTGTAGTTCAATAGCCACACCACTGACTACCAGTAAGTGATGTGGTGATCCTACCACTATCAACCAATAAAGTGATGCCCCACCAATGGTAACAGTAATCAAGGAGCCTCAATACTCACCACTGGCACCAGTGGGGGATGTACATTGGAAGGATGACAGGTACACACACGGTATTTCTAGTTGCAGCTCTCTGCATTGTGTAATTTCCATTAAGAGCACACAGTGACCACAGTCAGTCCGAGGCTGGTTTCTTCCTCTTCCTCCAGATCTCCAATAAGACTCCCCACTGGCACAGAGATAGAGTTGAGATCTCAGCTGTCTGGCCAAGAAAAGACCTCCAGCACCCTCTCTGTCCAGTGTTCTTGTCCCTGCCCAAGTACCTGACACACACACACACACACACACACACACACACACACACACACACACACACACACACACACACACACACACACACATACTTTCAGGTGTGATTTACACATACACACACACACACACACACACACACACACACACACACACACACACACACACACACGCACACACGTGCGCACACATGGGAAAGGCTGGCACAGGTTTACTAGTCATGCCTTCTTTTTCCCAGACTATAAGGTAGTTATTACTGCCACCAGCCAATACTTATCAGCTACTTTAAGGTCCTTAACAAAGGGTGCCCGATCATACTGTGCAATGTTACTATTAATACAAGTGGTAGGTTGACCAAGAGCAAGGCTATTAGGAGTGGTCCACAGTGTCACCCAATAAATATGCAAGTGCTCTCAGAACTTAAATATCTCTAGATAGATCAGCCACAATGAAATGTTTAAATATATTTAATAATAAATATTAAAATAACAAGAAAATAGTATATATTTACAGTGACAGCAGTGTTCAAAATCACATGAAATATGTAAAACATTATTGCAGGGAAGTTTTAAATAAATAAAGAAAAACATCTAAATTAAGCTTTGCTATATTCCTGACTATATATAAGAGAATTGTACTGTTCCCTAGGCTTACTTCCTTACTCAGAGCAAAGGAAATGTGTAGTGAATGGATATTGTCAGGTCCAAGACAGAATAGAGAATGCTGTCTCTCTCTCAAAGACCTCTCAAATTAATATCTCAAATATAATTTTTGGGACAGAATGACAGCATTTCTTGTCATCTGACTCTATCCCACGTGAAAACCTCACTGCTGGAATCTAGCAATATTTAGCATCTACCTGTGAAAATACATAGATGTGGGCTTTTCCTCAGATCTTTGGCAAATGTTGGAAGCCATAAAACAATAAAACACTTCCAAGACAATACAGAAATATCCTTAGTCTTAGACATTGTGTCTCCTTGCTGCACTGAAACTGAAAGACATAAAGAAGTTTAATTTCAGCTATTTTTCTGAAATTTTGCAAGTTAACGTCCTGTATTCCAGTTTCCCTTATAAAATATATACATTTAAACAGTTACAATAATGTATGCAGATTTCTGTTATATTCCAGTAGGGGACCCTCTGGATACATTTCAAACAGCACTTTGTAAAATACCTCTTCAGCACACATGGGTGTATAGACCAATTTATATGACATACAGCTCTAATACATTTGTAACACAAACATCTTATATGAATCACATTGATATTCCCAAATGACATATAATTATTTACAAAATTCCAGATAGCTGGGCTGGCAGTATCTTCTTTCATGACATTGTGTATCAGCCATGCATTATGAATAAAGGAAATTGACTGTAAGTAATATCTTACAAACATCCAGAAGCCAAAAGAGATGGTATTCTGGATTGCAACCACTTGATCTATAAGATCTGTGAGATACTAGATCTATGGCCTAGGTATATACTGTATACAGCTAGTATCATGCAGCAAAGAACCATGCCATTACCAGATTTAATGACATTTTTATTAAATTCTGATGGACAAACAATCTTGTTTAGTGAACATCCAGAAATTGTTACAATTTATTTACTTATTTCTTAAGCATTTGTTTAATGAGAAAGTCCGACTGGGTCATGGGTTACCCAATTTAGTGGGGGCCCGGTGTGAAAAGCTCCAGATACTTATGGTTAACAGAAACAAACAGCAGACAGACATAATAAAGTTGCAACATTCAAGCACACATATGAAAACAGCACATTGATTTGTCAGAATGAGAACTTAACAGAC
Source organism: Protopterus annectens (assembly GCF_019279795.1). Classification (NCBI taxonomy): domain Eukaryota; kingdom Metazoa; phylum Chordata; order Ceratodontiformes; family Protopteridae; genus Protopterus; species Protopterus annectens. Next base: position 1,208,998,383 of record NC_056728.1, read on the forward strand.
GTAATAAAGTCAAGCACATTCAAGCACAAAATTTGAAAAACTACAAATTAGTTTGTCAGAATGAGAACTTAACAGACATAATAAAGTCATAACATTCAAGCACAAAATTTGAAAAACTACACATTAGTTTGTCAGAATAAAAATTCAACAGACATAATAAAGTCAGAGTGTTCAAGCATAAATTATATGGAAACGCTGATAATATGAAGATGCAGCATTATTTACATAACAGATTATTATTATAAAGATTATTAATATTCTAGAGGTCATGAAATATAGCAACAGATTATACTGGTGAAGGCATAGGATAGTACGATTAGAGAAGGGTAGGGTGTAATAGGGGGAAAAGGAGGAAAAGATGTGGGAAAGGTATGTGTAGAGGAAGGGTGGGTAGGGTAAGTTAGTAGAGGGGACAGAGAGAGAGAGAGAGAGAGAGAGAGAAGAAGTAGAAAAAGGTTTAAGAGTACCTCAAAACACAAATCCAAGCACTTTACCGAATAATTCCTTAGTTTCCTTTATTAACAATGCGATCTGGTACCTCGGCCTTTCACCTTCAAGGGATCACAATAAATGTATGCTTCAGGCACTTTTATATACATCTCATAGACCAATTATCACAAACAATTCACAAACAATTCAATCAATTCATTCAATTATTCAATAAACATTTCTTTCCTATTCAACATTAGGTTTTAACATTTTCTTAATTTATCTTACACATTTTAATAAATATATTTTGCTTCAATTCATTAAACATTCTATTAAATAAACACATTTATTCATATTACTAAAAAATTATACAAATATATTCATTAGTTATATAAGTTATATTATATTATATTACATTAAATCACATCCCAGCGCCTAAATTAAATTAAATAGCCAGTTCCCAGTTCAGCCCAAAGGGCTTTAGCATCTTAAATTTCAAACTCCGGGTAGCCTAAAATTTTGTGTCTTGGGTAAACCCTTTTCCATAGGAGGGAGTAATTATTTTCAAAAATTATTGGAATTAGAGCCAAAAATGATTTCGAAATTTAAGACGCTAAAGCCCTTTGGGCTGAACTTGGAACTGGCTATTTAATTTAATTTAGGCGCTGGGAGTGGAGTACCTGACATACCAGTACAGTCATTGCAAATGTGTACATGTGTCAGGTGTGCCCCCCCCCATCCTGCATAGTAATGTAATAACAGTCAGGTGTGCCACCACAATCCTATGTAGAAATGTAGAAATAGACAGGTGTGCCCCCCAACCCTACATAGTAATGTAAAAACAGTCAGGTGTGCCCCCCAATCCTGTGTAGAAATGCAGAAATAGTCAAGTGAGCCCCCCCCCCATCCTATGCAGAAATGTAGTAACAGTCAATGCCAAATGCTCAATGGATACCCTGCAGAAAAAGCATGCTACCTGTCAGTGTACAACACAAAGGTCAGCACTGCAGTACAAACTACCTGGACTCAATCCACACATTAAATACAGATGGGCATAATGGGCATGTTCACACACTTAAACACATGAAGGCCATGTCTGCAAACACCAGTGGACCAGACATATCTGACAATCACAGTTGTTAGTGCAGGCACTCGTCAGTATGCACCACTCATGCCTTGAACACAGAGTGGATAGGAATACAGACATATATGTTATGACAACACACTATAATATGCCAAAGGTAGATGTACATAGATGTGTGGAAGAGGATGACTGTGACAAGGAGACATCCAGGCCTGTCCCACCCAGCACACAGCCAAAGGGCCCCAATCACATGAGGTTGAGATGTCACTCACTGCAGATACTACCACCAGTATCAGTCAGCATTACAGACTATGTGGTGCACATGCCAGCTGTGCAACATGACTGTACAAGGAAGTAGTCATCTAGCAGCTGTATACATCTACCTATCAAATATGACACTGCGTGTGCCCACATGTGGTGTGTCAACCTCTAAATGAATGGGTTATGTCCCATGCATACACACTACCCTCCCCATGGCCCTACTATGACAAGCCTTCTGAGGTCATCCACTCTGAAATACACCTTTGGAAAAGTTGTAGCTCAGTAATTTCTGTGGAGCTTTCTGTAACTTCATACTGCTGTAGTGTGACAAAAGTGTTAGGTAGTAGTTAAAATCCCAGACATGGCAACTGTGTGTATCTGTCTGTCTGTGTAGAGAGCAATGCTTTTTAGGGTAGTCACACTCCCTACAATTGAAATGCTCTACTTTGCTAAGGCTGCTGATGTCATCCACCTAGAAATACATCTCTGAGAAGATTTCATCCCAGTAATCTCCATAACGCGTGCCATAACTGCATACTGTTGTAGTGTGATAAAATAGAGAGGAGTTCTAATCCCAGCCTTGGCAACTGTGTGTCTGTCTGTCTGTGAAGAGAGCAATGCTTTTTAGGGTAGTCACACTCCCTACAATTGAAATGCTCTACTTTGCTAAGGCTGCTGATGTCATCAACCTAGAAATACATCTCTGGGAAGATTGCATCCCAGTAATCTCCATAGCACGTGCCATAACTCCCTATCACTCTTCCTGAATAAGAACCAAAATTGCCCCCTGGCTTACTAAAATTACTAGGCAAAAGATCCTCCTCAGAAATACAATTTGGGCCAAATGGAGAGCCTCCAAAAGTCCATCAGATCAACTTTACTTTAAACAGTTAAGAAATGCAACCAAGAAATACATTCTAAGAGACAAAAAAGACTATTACCTTCACCTGCAACAAACCTATCAACAAAAACCACAAAAATTCTGGTCAGGCATTAACAAACTTCTTCAAACAGAGCACTCTAAAACTCCTGCCCATCAGGATTCAACCATAATAACTCTAACCAGATTCCTGATACCTTTAATAACTATTTTACTGAAGCCATTCTAACCCTAACTAATACTTTACCACCTATTACCAATCTACCATTAAATAACAATAATACTTCAACTCCAACCTTCCATATACAACCTGTACCCACATCCCTCATTTGCAACGTCCTTCAAAAATTTAAACCATGTACCCCTTCTGCTGACTGTCTTCCAGCAGAATACCTGGAAATTGCAGCTAAAGCCATTGCCTATCCCATCCCCATCCTTATAAATAGAACAATTTTAGAATGCAAAATCCCTTCCATATGGAAAATATCCCTTATCATCCCTCTACACAAAGGTGGGTCATCTACCGAGCTCTCCAACTTTCGGCCTATTGCCTTGCTCTGTCCATTAGCTAAAATAATGGAAAAATACATACACAGACAACTACTTGACCACCTTCTCCATAACAATTTACTTGCCAAATGTCGGCACGGTTTTAGGCCATTCCATAGCACAACAACTGCCATGCTATCCTTTTCTGACTCCATAAACAAAAATTGTAACAGTAATACTTTCTCCTCTGCACTATTTATTGACCTTTCAAAAGCCTTTGATATGGTGAACCATACCATGCTTATTGACATACTAAAAGCCCAATCACTGGACACACAAGCACTACAATGGTTCAAATCCTATCTTGAAAACAGAAAGCAAGCAGCACTTTAGGATAATAATCTTTCTACTTCCCTCCCTGTGAATATTGGAGTACCACAAGGCTCTATTTTAGGACCTTTTCTCTTTTCATTTGTTTATTAATGATCTACATACCAAAATTCCTCAAGCCACCTGCATACAATATGCAAATGACTCAACTTTAATTTGTTCAGCCAAATCCATAACCTCTCTCCAGTCCCTCACCCAAACAGTATTTAACAGTGTTGAAAATTAGTTAATGCAACACTGCTTCCTTCTGAACCCCAAAAAATCAGAATTATCACTCTTTGCTCCTACTCATAAGTCACCGCAACTATACTTCACAGTAACCTCCAACAATGGAATTAACATATCCCCTGGCACTACAACTCGTCTACTAGGAGTAACAATTGATAACAACCTTAGCTATGATGACCATAGAAATTCTACAATAAAGTCTGTCAAAAAAAAACTAGACACCCTTTACAGAATCAAACCCTTCCTTACCCCTTCTGCTAGAATCACTATTGCCCAGATACACCTGATCTCTACCCTGCTCTATGCTTCTGCAATATATAACAATATATCTAGAAACAACCTTACCAAACTTTCCACCAGTTACAATAACATAGCCTGATTTGTCACTGGCACCCCCTTTCGAACTCACCACTGCCAAAACCTCAAACAACTGGGATGCTTAAAACTGCAGAACCTACTACTGTGTTAACAACTTGTTATCACCCAAAAGATCCTTTATCACCCTAATAATACCCAATCCTTACTAATCTGATTACCCCCTACAAAAATCTTGCAACACTACGCTCAGCTAACAAGAGTATAGTTTCCACTACTAAATCTAAAAACAAAGCTGGAGACTCACTTTTCACCAACACAGTTGGAAAAAGCTGGAACCAGCTTTCTAATCAACTTTCATCTCTTGCTTCCACTCATCTTTTTAAAAATCATCTTAAAGAATATCTTAAAACTCACTGGCTTGGTCCCTGCTTTAACCCAGACTGATATCTATTTCCCCATCTTCCTTTCTCTTCACTTTTCTACTCCACTATTAGATGTCACATACCTGTAATATTGATTACCTTCTTACTACTTAAAAAATTTATATATATTGATAAAAATTGTTTACAATTCAAAGTTTTGTTCTTTTGATTGCTATCTCTCAAATGATTACTCTCTGTATTTGATCTAAATTTTTACCTACTAAAGGACTCTGTACAAGTTTATCTGAACCTCAATGTAACAATGTGCTGTAATTCATTTGACTATTGCTATATTGATGTAATCTCTGTCACTGGTAATGCTTGGAGCTTTTCTCCCCGGATCTCTACTGAAAATGGACATATATCCAGCTAGACTAGCCCGGTCAACAGATGTAAAATAAATAAATAACTAAATAATAATAATTGCATACTGTTGTACCATGATAGCATAGTTAGGGAGGAGTTCTAATGCCAGCCTTGGCATCTGTGTGTTTGTCTGTCTGTGAAGTGAGCAATGCTTTGTAGGGCAGTCACACTCCCTACAATAGAAATGCTCTACTTTGGTAAGGCTGCTGATGTCATCCACCTAGAAATATATCTCTGGGAAGGTTGTATCCCAGTAATCTCCATAGCGTGCACCATAACTGTGTACTGCTGTAGTGTGATAAAATAGTTAGGAAGGAGTTCTAATCCCAGCCTTGCTAACTGTGTGTGTGTGTCTGTCTTTGTAGAGCTCTATGCTTTTTAGGGTAGTCACACTCCCTACAATTGAAATGCTCTTCTTTGGTAAGGCTGCTGATGTCATCCACCTATAAATACATCTCGGGGAAGGTTGTATCCCAGTAATTTCTGTAGCATGCTCCATAACTGCATACTGCTGTAGTGTGATAAAATAGTTAGGGTGGAGTTCTCATCCCAGGCTTGGCAAGTGTGTGTGTGTGTGTGTGTGTGTGTGTGTGTGTGTGTGTGTGTGTGTGTGTGTGTGTGTAGAGAGCAATGCTTTTTAGGGTAGTCACACTCCCTACAACTGAAATGCTCTACTTTGGGAAGGCTGCTGATGTCATCCACCTAGAAATACATCTCTGGGTAGGCTGTATCCCAGTAATCTCAATAGTGTGTGCCATAACTGCGTACTGCTGTAGTGTGATATGGAACTCTGGTAGGGTTCTATTCCCACCCATGGCAGTTCTGAATGTTATGTGTGTGTTTCAGTGTCTGTGTAGGGAGCAATGCATTTTTGGCTAGTCACACTCACTACAATTCAAATGCCCTACTTTGGCAATCCTGCTGATGTCATTCACTGTGAAAGACACCTTCAGGGAAGGAGTACTCCAGTAATCCCCATGGTGCATCCTATAACAGCTTCATGCTGTAGTGTGATATAGACCTCTGTTAGGGGTTCTATACCCATACATGTTGGTTGTGGATGCTTTGTGTGTGTTTCAATGTCTGTGTAGGGAGCTGTGCATTTTAGCCTAGTCACACTCACTACAATTTGAATGCCCTACTTTGGTAATCCTGCTGATGTCATCCAATGTGAAATACACCTTTGGGGAAGGAGTACTCCAGTAATCTCTGTCCTCTTAACTGTCCCTGATTTTCAGGGACATCCCTGATTTTGACTCTAATTTTAACTCTGTCCCTCTTAATCCCTCCTAAAATTAGTGACTTGGAGGAAAGGTGGTGAATTACACTTAATGGATAATGACAATAATTAAGAGTTATAAACTTCTTTTACTTCAGAAAATGTATATTAATTCATATGTTCTGATTCTGTCAATGTTTCAAGTTAATAACACTAATATTTTAAAAGTGTCCCCGATTGTCCCTGATTTTTTCTTGACTTGTCCCTGATTCTGTCGAAATTTGTCCCCAATTGGTTGAGAGGTCTGTGACTCTGTGGTACGTACTATGACTGCATACTGCTGTAGTGCAATAAAATAGTTAGGTAGGAGTTCTAATCCCAGACATGACATGTGTGTGTGTGTGTGTGTGTGTGTGTTTGTGTGTGTGTGTGTGTGTGTGTGTGTGTGTGTGTGTGTGTGTGTGTGTGTGTGTGTGTGTATGTGTGTGCCTGTGTTTGCAACTCATATCATGTGTGGAGGTGGCTGTGAGTGTGTAACAACTGGGCCCAATGTGGTGCGGGTTTTGCAAATTTCTTATATGGTGACCCTAGTATATATCACAATGTCCAGCTAGACTAGCCCAGTCAACAAATGTAAAATAAATAAATAAATAAATAATTGCATACTGTTGTAGCATGATAAAATAGTTAGGGAGGAGTTCTAATCCCAGCCTTGGCAACTGTGTGTTTGTCGGTCTGTGAAGCGAGCAATGCTTTTTTGGGCAGTCATACTCCCTACAATTGAAATGCTCTACTTTGGTAAGGCTGCTGATGTCATCCACCTAGAAGTACATCTCTGGGAAGATTGTATCCCAGTAATCTCTGTAGCATGCTCCATAACTGCATACTGTTGTAGTGTGATAAAATAATTAGGGTAGAGTTCTCATCCCAGCCTTGGCAACTATGTGTGTGTAACTGTCTGTGTAGAGAGCAATGCATTTTAGTGTAGTCACACTCCCTACAATTGAAATGCTCTACTTTGGGAAGGCTGTTGATGTCATCCACCTAGAAATACATCTCTGGGAAGGCTATATCCCAGTAATCTCAATAGCATGTGCCATAACTGTGTACTGCTGTAGTGTGATATAGAGCTCTGGTAGGGTTCTATTCCCACCCATGGCAGTTCTGAATGTTATCTGTGTGTTTCAGTGTCTGTGTAGGGAGCAATGCATTTTTGGCTAGTCACATTCACTACAATTCAAATGCCCTACTTTGGAAATCCTGCTGATGTCATTCACTGTGAAAGACACATTTGGGAAAGTTGTAGCTCAGTAATTTCTGTGGAGCTTTCTGTAACTTCATACTGCTGTAGTGTGACAAAAGAGTTAGGTAGGAGTTCAAATCCCAGCCTTGGCAACTGTGTGTCTGTCTGTCTGTGAAGAGAGCAATGCTTTTTAGGGCAGTCACACTCCCTACAATTGAAATGCTCTACTTTGCTAAGGCTGCTGATGTCATCCACCTAGAAATACATCTCTGGGAAGATTTCATCCCAGTAATCTCCATAGCATGTGCCATAACTCCCCTATCACTCTTCCTGAATAAGAACCAAACTTTCCCCCTGGCTTACTAAACATAATAGGCAAAAGATCCTCCTCAGAAATAAAATCTGGGCCAAACGGAGAGCCTCCAAAAGTCCATCAGATCAACTTTACTTTAAACAGTTAAGAAATGCCACCAATAAATACATTCTAAGAGACAAAAAAGACTATTACCTTCACCTGCAACAAATCCATAAACATAAACCACAGAAATTCTGGTCAGGCATTAACAAACTTCTTCAAACTGGGCACTCTAAAACTCCTGCCCATCAGGATTCAACCATAATAACTCTAACCAGATTCCTGATACCTTTAATAACTATTTTACTGAAGCCATTCTAACCCTAACTAATACTTTACCACTTATTACCAATCTACCATTAAATAACAATAATACTTCAACTCCAACCTTCCATATACAACCTGTACCCACATCCCTCATTTGCAACCTCCTTCAAAAACTGAAACCATGTACCCCTTCTGCTGACTGTCTTCCAGCAGAATACCTGCAAATTGCTGCTAAAGCCATTGCCTATCCCATCCTTATAAATTGAACAATTTTAGAAAGCAAAATCCTTTCCATATGGAAAATATCCCATATCATCCCTCTACGCAAAGGCGGGTCATCTACCGATCTCTCCAACTTTCGGCCTATTGCCTTGCTCTCTCCAATAGCTAAAATAATGGAAAAATGCATACACAGACAACTACTTGACCACCTTCTCCATAACAATTTACTTGCCAAATGCCGGCATGGTTTTAGGCCATTCCATAGCACAACAACTGCCCTGCTATCCTTTTCTGACTCCATAAACAAAAATCATAACAGTAATACTTTCTCCTCTGCACTATTTATGACCTTTCAAAAGCCTTTGATATGGTGAACCATACCATGGTTATTGACATACTAAAAGCCCAATCACTGGACACACAAGCACTACAGTGGTTCAAATCCTATCTTAAAAACAGACAGCAAGCAGTACTTTAGGATAATAATCTTTCTACTTCCCTCCCTGTGAATATTGGAGTATCACAAGGCTCTATTTTAGGACCTCTTCTCTTTTCATTTGTTTATTAATGATCTACATACCAAAATTCCTCAAGCCACCTGCATACAATATGCAGATGACTCAACTTTAATTTGTTCAGCCATGTCCATAACCTCTCTCCAGTACCTCACCCAAACAGTATATAACAGTGTTGAAAATTAGTTCATGCAACACTGCCTCCTTCTGAACGCCAAAAAAACAAAATTATTACTCTTTGCTCCTACTCATAAGTCACCTCAACTACACTTCACAGTAACCTCCAAAAATGGAACTAACATATCCCCTGACACTACAACCCGTCTACTAGGAGTAACAATTGATAACAACCTTAGCTATGATAACCATATAAATTCTACAATAAGGTCTGTCAACAAAAAACTAGGCACCCTTTACAGAATCAAACCCTTCCTTACCCCTTCTGCCAGAATCGCTATTGCCCAGACACACCTGATCTCTACCATGCTCTGTGCTTCTGCAATATATAACAATCTATCTAGAAACAACCTTACCAAACTTTCCACCAGTTACAATAACATAGCCAGATTTGTTACTGGCACCCCATTTTGAACTCACCGCTGCCACAGCCTCAAGCAACTGGGATGGTTAGAACTGCAGAACCTACTACTGTGTCAACAACTTGTTATCACCAAAAAGATCCTTTATCACCCTAATAATACCCAATCCTTACTAATCTGATTACCCCCTACAAAAATCTTGCAACACTACGCTCAGATAACAATAGTCTAGTTTCCACTACTAAATCTAACAACAAAGCTGGAGACTCACTTTTCACCAACACAGTTGGAAAAAGCTGGAACCAGCTTCCTAATCAACTTTCATCTCTTGCTTCCACTCATCTTTTTAAAAAGCATCTTAAAGAATATCTTAAAACTCACTGGCTTTGTCCCTGCTCTAACCCAGACTGATATCTCTTTCCCCCTCTTCCTTTCTCTTCACTTCTCTACTCCACTGTTCTATGTCACATACCTGTAATATTCATTACCTTCTTACTACTTAAAAAAAATTATATATATTGATAAAAATTGTTTACAATTCAAAGTTTTGTTCTTTGATTGCTATCTCTCAAATGATTACTCTCTGTATTTGATCTAAGTTTTAACCTACTAAAGGACTCTGTACAAGTTTATCTGAACCTCAATGTAACAATGTGCTGCAATTCATTTGACTATTACTATATTGATGTAATCTCTGTCACTGGTAATGCTTGGAGCTTTTCTCCCTGGGCCTCTACTGAAAATGGACAGATATCCAGCTAGACTAGCTCGGTCAACAAATGTAAAATAAATAAATAAATAAATAAATAATTGCAGACTGTTGTAGCATGATAACATAGTTAGGGAGTTGTAATCCCAGCCTTGGCAACTGTGTGTTTGTCTGTCTGTGAAGCGAGCAATGCTTTTTAGGGCAGTCACACTCCCTACAATTGAAATGCTCTACTTTGGTAAGGCTGCTGATGTCATCCACCTAGAAATACATCTCTGGGAATGTTGTATCCCAGTAATCTCCATAGCGTGCACCATAACTGTGTACTGCTGTAGTGTGATAAAATAGTTAGGAAGGAGTTCTAATCCCAGCCTTGCTAACTGTGTGTGTGTGTCTGTCTTTGTAGAGCTCTATGCTTTTTAGGGTAGTCACACTCCCTACAACTGAAATGCTCTTCTTTGGTAAGGCTGCGGATGTCATCCACCTAGAAATACATCTCGGGGAAGGTTGTATCCCAGTAATTTCTGTAGCACGCTCCATAGCTGCATACTGCTGTAGTGTGATAAAATAGTTAGGGTGGAGTTCTCATCCCAGGCTTGGCAACTGTGTGTGTGTGTGTGTGTGTGTGTGTGTGTGTGTGTGTGTGTGTGTGTGTGTGTAGAGAGCAATGCTTTTTAGGGTAGTCACACTCCCTACAATTGAAATGCTCTACGTTGGGAAGGCTGCTGATGTCATCCACCTAGAAATACATCTCTGGGAAGGCTGTTTCCCAGTAATCTCAATATCATGTGCCATACTGTGTACTGCTGTAGTGTGATATAGAACTCTGGTAGGGTTCTATTCCCACCCATGGCAGTTCTGAATGTTATGTGTGTGTTTCAGTGTCTGTGTAGGGAGCAATGCATTTTGTCTAGTCACATTCACTACAATGCAAATGCCCTACTTTGGCAATCCTGCTGATGTCATTAACTGTGAAAGACACCTTTGGGAAAGGAGCTCTCCAGTAATCCCCATGGTGCATCCTATAACAGCTTCATGCTGTAGTGTGATATAGACCTCTGTTAGGAGTTCTATACCCACGCATGTTGGTTGTGGATGTTTTCTGTGTGTTTCAATGTCTGTGTAGGGAGCAATGCATTTTAGCCTAGTCACACTCACTACAATTTGAATGCCCTACGTTGGCAATCCTGCTGATGTCATCCAATGTGAAATACACCTTTGGGGAAGGAGTACTCCAGTAATCTCACTCTGTGGCATGTACTATGACTGCGTACTGCTGTAGTGTAATAAAATAGGTAGGAGTTCTAATCTCAGACATGACATGTGTGTGTGTGTGTGTGTGTGTGTGTGTGTGTGTGTGTGTGTGTGTGTGTGTGTGTGTGTGTGTGTGTTTGTGTGTGTGTGCCTGTGTTTGCAACTCATATCCTGTGTGGAGGTGGCTGTGAGTGTGTAACAACTGGGCCCAATGTTGAGCGGGTTTTGCAAATTTCTTATATGGTAACCCTAGTATATATCACAATGTCCACCATACAGGGATAACAGATGTGAAATAGCCAAGATGCTGGGGTGCAGATCCATACCCATGCATGTGACATCAAGGCCAGGCAAACAAAGTTAGCAACCCTTCTATTAGCCAGACAACACTCTCAACCCATGCCTCATACATGCACACACACACTTGCCTAGGCAACAGCTGCTATGTTGGTAGTACACTGCATATTGCTCACTGATGGAAACTATGGACTGATTGCAGTAGCCTACAGAGGGCATGTACCCTGTTTATCTGTCCAATAGACATGTACATGCAGACAGTGCACCTTCCCCATGTTCCCCGCTGGTCACCTGCAACACCTGTGGTGCCAACAATTGTGACTCACAAAGGACATACCATCCCTGAAAACATGCCCTGCATGGACAGATGCCTCTGACACCAGGTAATGCTGTTAGCATGCTATCAATGTAGGTGCAGGGTAAACCTGCTGCCCATTATCAATTCCTGCCACAAGAGGCCAGGACTGGCATATCTGATGATAATCTGTGTACACAACAAGGGCCAGACACCGCAGGTACAGTCTCACATGTCACTGTACATGCATGTGGGAGGTGTGCACATCACAGACACTGTCCATGTCATGGACTAAGGAACACATACATGGCAAGCAATGCACAGCATTGCCCACATGCATTAGTCACACAGGTGACTGGATGGTGAATAAAATACACACCTGTGTGGGCACTTCCAGAATCTACACACCTGAGATACAATGCAGACCATTGTCATGTGGCCTGATGCCAAGGTGTACCCATCACCTATCTTTGTATAGCGGTCTGGCACAGTTCACCACTACACACCCGTGATTCAATGCATCCTGTGTGCGCGCGTGAGTGTGTGTGTGTGTGTGTGTGTGTGTGTGTGTGTGTGTGTGTGTGTGTTGTATGATGCATATGTTCACATTCACACTCACTACAACCCCCATTGGCATACTGTAGCACGCTGTCTGATGTCAGACACCTCCCCATTACCTTTGCCCATATAACCTATGTATGACCCCTGTGGTGCATGTGATACCTGCACAGTAATGTGTTGTGGCAATCTTGCTAGTGATGGGTTGTATTCCTGGCCCTGCCAAGTGTGTCAATGTGTGTGTGTCCCTGTGAGAATGTGGCTGTGTTGACGCTGGCACGTGTTCATGTGGACAGGCATGTGTACTACACCTACCGTATAGCTACCATATCCCTGTTGCAGATGTCACTCACCATCACATATACGTTCTGAGGGCTCCACAATATGTGACCTACGTGGCGCATCCAGTAACTGCATAGAAATGTGATAGCACTACATAGTCGTCAGGGATTTGATACCCTGTGCTGGTAGGTGTGTGACACAAACATGCTTGAGTTTCACTCTCCCATCCCTACCTGACTTGTCTTTGCCTCTGTCTGCCTTGCTCTCACTCCCTCTCTGGTGGATGTGGAGACGTACACCTGCTTTGCTTAGTCAGCAGCATGTGTATTTTAAGTGATGCTCATGATCAGCTGATGGCCGCTGCATGCATTGCAGCCCTCCCCTAGCTGACTACATGTGAAACAGCTGTGGTAACATTCCCATAGCCAATTGCATGGAAACACACTCCAATATCTAGGAACACCATGTTGGTGTTGGCACTTTTCATTCACTGTGAGCAGGAACAAGATCTATTGTTTGGCAAACATCATCTCAGATGGATTGGGGATTTACCTCTAACAACATACACTGTGGAAACATGGCAACACAAAATAGGGGTGTGCCTGATCTGACTACAGACTGCAAGTGCTGCTATACTGAATTTGGAGTAATGTTGGTTTAACAGTGTGTGTGTGGATATGGCTGTCCTACATGTTTTAATACCTGTCATGTCAGTTCTATGTTTATGAGGAATCCCCATCTGTAGGGTCATCTGCAGAATGGACAGTGTGTTGTGCCTTTGGTTTCATGTGTTACCCATAGAGAACTGCAGAAGGTAGTGTGAGGATTGCAGTCTGTAGATAGTGAAAGCCATGACAGTTGCTGACTTCATATCCCTCATAGGACATATGTTGCAACAAACCCTGTTATAACAGTAAATGTATGAGGTTATCACACCAACATGTCAATATCGGCCCTGTGTTTGTGATTCCAGCCACAACTCTGTCTGCCTTTGTACATATGTCACGCATTAAGAGGTGCATATGTGCTGTACACCATAATTAGTGTCATCATACCTGATAACAAGCCAGTGAGATAGCAGACTGATACACATGTTATGCACAGTAGGGGTTATATTTGATGACATAACCTAGACATTCTGTAGTTGTTTGTACAGTACTGAGGTCTGTGTGCTTATGGTGATTGTTGACAGTGTGTATATTGTTAATATGTACTTTGGCCTGTGTACAGACTGTGGTAGATGTCATTGTTCTTGGTCCTGTTCTATATGATGTTACATGCGGCTCCGCTGTATGTTACCCTATCAGCTTAGATGTTTGTAGGGTCATACACAAACATGTCCCATAACAGCAGACAAAACTGTGTAGCAGCCCACTATATGTAGGGTTAGTCTGTGAGTGACACATATAAGGATGTTGTTGAACAGATAGTCCATATACTGTAATATTATGCTAGCTTACCATATGTGGCTGTGGCTGTGTTCACATTGGTTGTGGTTATGCACTTTCACATAGGTGTATCTTACCCTGTGCTGTGACATGCCTGTAGAGCCTGCTATATATGCAAGTACATGTGCATTCCCCCATAGGAGATGTAGGCCAGTGTTGATCCAGTCTGCCTGTAGCCTGCACAGTGCATTGTTACATGCCTAGCAGCTTAGTGTAATTACCCAGTGAGGTGTTATGTCCAGATACTTGCCAGACGTACTGCTGCCGGGCCTCCCTTAAAAGTCATGTATGTCAGAAAGAGCAGTGGGATGCTGTGCAGATATATGTCAATATCTGGTGGGTAGTATGTAGCAATGGCACCCCTGTACCAGTGGTTATTATGTGTCAGGACAGTCAGGGGTGTGTGAATGCATAACCTATGGTAGAAAATGTATACCAGTTATTATGTGTTATACGCATCTACATGACTGTTAACATCCATATTGTCAGGCATGGTCCACATGTTTTGCACTAAGGGGTTATGTCTATACCTCTGGACTGTACAGAGTGTGCCAGAATGTCAACATATATTGACCACTATCTCTGCTGCAGTCCACAGGGACATTATGTGCTATCAGCGGTACTGTACGATGATGTCCTCAAGATGTCTGTCTGTAGCCAATGGCACACATGTGAAAAGCAGATGTGACCTCCCACACACACCATGTCTGTGAGGACAATCCCAATTACAGTAGCAATAGTTTACGAATATACCTGCTCTACATACCTGACATCCCCTTGCACTACAAAGTTGGGACTATAGGGGCTGGGGTAGGGCTAGACTCCATGTTCTGGACATATGGTGAAAACATATGTACATATAATTATCCAGATATGTATATATATATATATATATATATATATATATATATATATATATATATATATATATATATAATTACACATATACATATCGACGTATATAGATGGGTATGTATATGTACATAGATATACATTTACACACCCAGATATATACATGTCTTCTTCTTATTCTTTCGGCTTTTCCCGGTCAGGAGTCGCCACAGCATGTCCGCTTGTGATTGGCAGTGGAGTTTTACGGTGTTGAGTTGCCAGCCCAGTGCCCAACTTTCCACAGAAGGCACACACACACACACACACACACACACACACACACACACACACACACACACACACACACACACACACACACACACACACACACACACACACACACTCTCACCTAGGGCCAATTTAGAGTGTCCAATCCACCTACTCTATGTCTTTGGAATGTGGGAGGAAATCGGAGCTTCTCGAGGAAACCCACACATACATGTGCAGAGCAATATATGTCTACACGTATACAAATAGTGATACATATGCACATATATGTATGGATAGCTACAGATATATTGACAGTAGTAGGTATACCAGAACAGATATGTATGCACATATTATTATAGATATCTATCTATATATATATATATATACCAACATAACTAGGCATATCTGTACACATAGGATGTGCATGCATATATAGCTATATAGACATATATCTATATATACATATACGTATACCTATATATACACATATGTATATATGCATATATGTATATATATATATATATATATATATATATATATATGTATGCATATGTACAATCAAAGAGATGTATGCATGGTCATATGTATGTAGCACTATACAGATGTGTATAAGGACATATGTATGAGTATACATGTGGATGTACATGTAAACATATATACACCTATGATATGTATACAACCATATTCCTGTCATGAGTAAACATCACGGTTGTTTATAGCCTCCCACATGTATCTCACCATATGTATCTGCTATGTGCACATAATGATAACACAACATATGTCATGCAACAGTCATATTAATAACAAGGACTACACAAATTAGGAACTAAAGGCAATTGTACAATACTACTCAATATGTGTATTGACAGCTATATTGGTAAAACAACAGCTGTCTCCACAGTGGTCATGGCATAGTGGTGAAGTGTTGTGACTTCAGTATAAAAGGTCCTGGGTTTAAAACCTGCAAGGGCTGTTCATTTTGTTGCTGGGTAGAACAAGGACTGTCGGATACAGAGTGGTGAAGGCAGTTTTGAGCAGCTATAAGTGGGTTTGTGCGGGTTTGCGGTACTAAGCTATGGGCAAACATACGGGCACTTACACAGTGTAAGCAGCGCTTACCAGTGCGCAAATCAGCTTAGCTGTTATATTGCAGCAATGTTGATACTTGCTAAGCATAGTTTAGCCCTGGTAACCAGGACACACAACCACAAACACAAAATGCTGAGAAGTCCAATAGAAAATACTCCAAAAACACAAAAGACGCTGAGAAGATAAAATCTTTTATACGGCAAAGCTTTCGAGTTACAAGCCTTTTCTCAATACTATTACAAATTCCATTAAAATACATGCATTTAAATAGGAGCCAAAATCACATGATTTGCAGCCTTAATCATGTGACAAATACATAAAATAACATAATACTAAACATCCCAAAACATTTATTTCATATAAACAACATTATATTTTCATAAATTACTTTTATTTCAATTTATTCCATTGTATTTTGATTAAAACGGGTTTTAATGTAACAGCAGCATTTAGACCTGGTGGACAATCTGCTGCTAGTCTTATTATCCACTCATATTCTTTTCATTCTAATAAATTATTAATATCACCACCCCTATCTGATACATAAACCATATCTATAACTCTAAACTTAAATTTATGATCAGAATTGTGTGCAATTATGTGTTTATATAAGGCATTTCTATCATTTGTCCTTCTTATTTCCGACTTATGTTCGATAATGCGTTCCTTCAATTTTCTAGTGGTTTTACCCACCTAGAAGGAGGGGCATAAGGTGCAGGTAGCCAAATATACCACATTATTGCTAATACAACTAGCTACCACATTAAATTTATATACCCTATGTGTTAGGGGATGTGTAAAAAAATTATTAACAGTATAACCCATGATATCTATACAACAACTACAATTCAAACATCTAAAAGTATCTTTCTTATTAACACTACATCGAATGTTCTTCTCTTTAAAATCTTTATAACATAATTTACTCTTTAAATTTCTCATATTTTTGAATGAAAAAATGGCTTGTTATCCAAAATAGCCTTAATTTCATCTGAAGCCATTAGTACTACCCAGTACTTCTGAATAATTCTTTTAACTAACTGCGTCATTGCATTATATGATGTAACATATCTGATTTTTTCTGACTTCATGACACATCCAGTATGCTCTATTACTGACTCTTCAGATAAAGAAAATATAGGTTTCAACTTTGTCTGTCTAGCCATTATAGTTTCAGCTTTTATGGCCTCTAAAACCTCTCTCTGATAACCACTATGTACAAATTCATTCATCGTCTCATCTAGTTGTGACAAAAAATATGTGTCTTCAGTGTTTAATTTACTGATTCTGCCAAATTGTGACCTCACTATACCCTTGAAAATATGGGGTGCGTGCATACTATCATGATGTATATACCTACATGCATTAACATCTTTCTTATGCACAGTAGTATAAATACTATCATTTTTTATACCTATTTTCAAATCCAAGAAGTTTATAGAACTATCTGAATATTCCATTTTAAATTTTAAAAACTTCGTGGACGTATTTAAAAACTCCACATATTCATTCAACTCAACAATGGACCCTCCCCATATTAAAAAACAATCATCTACAAAACGCTGATAAAACAAAACATTTTTACTCAATAAATTAACTTTATCCAATACGTATACTTTTTCCCACTGAAATAATACTAAATTCGCATAGGTGTTAGCCACTGGTGTACCCATTGCTACACCTGTGCGCTGTAAATAAAATTGTTTGTTAAACAAAAATATGCTGTTGCTCAAAATTATATCCGATAATAAACAGATAGTTTCTATGTCTCTTGCTGGTAAAACAGATTGACCTAAGAGAAAATCACGGATCGAGTTAATCCCATATTCATTAGGTATTACTGTAAACACAGATGTTAAATCTAAAGTCACAAAAAAGACATTTCCATCATGTAAAATATTTGTGTTTATATCCCTATACCAATTTTTTAATTTTAGAATGAAATCTGTTGTATCTCTTAGTACTGTATCACATTGTGCCAAAAAAGGTTGCAATTTTTTCTGTAAATATACTGAAATGGGTTCTGTAAGCCAACCATTGCCCAATACAATAGGCCTCATCGGTGGATCTAAAAGTGACTTATGAATTTTGGGTATACCATGAAGTTGAGGTATAGTGGGACATGAAACAGTAAAGAAATGGAATAAATCCAAATCTATGTCACCACTAAGCTGTAGTTCATATATCATCATGTTTACAGAACTTATGTATTTCTTTACATCAGCAGAAGTTATTATTTTAAATGTAATGGTGTCACTCAAAAGATTTGATACAGAACAAAAGTATTTATCTTTGTTCATAATAACAATGGCACCAACTTTATCTGCTTGTTTTATAATTATGTTATTATCTTCTTGCAACTCTTTAAATGCTATAAATTCCTGATATGTTAAATTATAGTTCTTTTTAATTTTATTAACATACAATAGCCTAAGTTCCCTTTCACATAAATCATGAAACGCTGCTAATACAGGGATATTCAAAGGCACGAAAGTACTACGTCTTTTACATGCAGATTGACTATGAGCACTATCTTTAAACATCACCTTGAGGTTTATATTTCTAATGAACTGTTTAAGGTCAGTTAATGCTGAAACCATATCATTAACAGATGTAGGAATAAAGCTAAGACCTTTCTGAAGCAACATATAATGAGGTGCTTTTAAAATAAAGTCAGATAAGTTCAATATACCTTGTTTTATTTGTGGAACATTTTCACTTATTTCATTGAACTGTTCTTGCGCTTCATCGAACATATCATTTACTTCACAAGCGGTCACTCTCTCACAGTGAACCGCTCTACTACATTCTCTAGTTGCTTGAGAGTGAACAGCTATACGTTCTATTTGTGGAACATTTTTACTTGCTTCGTTGGACTGTTGTGCTTGCGCTTCACTGAGTGCGTTGTTTATTTCACAAGTGTTCGTCCTCTCGAAGTAGAGCGCTCTTTTACCTTCTCTGGTTGTTCGAGAGTGAAACGCTTCTGGAAAAGGTTTAATGTACATTGACTCGTTTTTTTAACATTAACGCTTCCTTTAGCAACATGAGAACTCCTAGCTTCTTCAGACAATCACACATTGACGCTCATATCAGCTGACTGTGACGTGTTCAAAGTAGGTGTAGCCATAGTTATTCCAGGTGATTCATCTACCGCTGGTCTCCGTACTGGTGTTTCTTTCATAAGTAACTCAGGGAAATCATCCAGCGTATCCATAAGCACTTTCTGCCCAGCGTGTATATTAGTTTTTAAAGGCATTAAATCATCTCTAGGCCAAGAGAAGATATTACCTCTTTGAAAGTCTCTTATATCACACAATAATTTATGTTTTTTGGTTGCCTCTAACCGATCCTCTAGTGCTTGTATCCTATCAAGCATTTGTTGATAGTAATTAGTCATTGTACTGAAGCTAGGCATAGCCATAATATAATTCTCAATTTTCATGATTTTTTCTTTTAATTCTTTTTCATTATTTGCAAAAAAAGTCATTCATGAGGGTCATGTAGTCTAAACTTAATTTGATATTTAACTGCTGCCAGTTTTTAAGTAATTCAGGATACGTATTTCCGTACGAGGGCATATTTAGAACCCTCAATCCCCGTGGTACTATACCTTTCTCCAAATATGCTAAAAAACTAAAATGCTGCCATTGCAAGCGTTTAAAAAGTCCAACTTTCCTTTCTAATAATTATAATTTCTTACTAAAATCTGCCACGTTCTCCATATTCACAGATTCAGTCATCTCTAAATCTATCATTGATGTAGAAAAAATCTGCAACAATGGGTTAACTTCATTAGTTAACAAAGATTTAAGAGAATTCATGTTTTCCATGGAATGGCTGCAAAGACTCTCAATATATTCCCAATGAACAGCAAGGAATAACGATCAACCACAAACACAAAATGCTGAGAAGTCCAATAGAAAATACTCCAAAAACACAAAAGACGCTGAGAAGATAAAATCTTTTATACAGCAAAGCTTTCGGGTTACAAGCCCTTTCTTTTTTTTTTTTTCAAAACAGGTTTATTGTTTTAACATATAAGAGAAATATCATAACAATTTTATACAAGTAATTAAAAATAGGCATTATTATAATATTCAACAAAACAACTAAAGTATTTACAAAGACATCCACTACAATCAGATCAATTAATTAAACTAAAATACCGTGCTATTGAAATTAGAATTTTTTTAACAAATTTTGTAAATTATCCCATACAATATAATATGATGTTTTTCTAGTTGTTCTCATTCTAATTGTGCTTATTTCCATATGGCACATTATATTCATAACATTTTTAAATTCATTGAACGAAGGAGGTGTATCTGAAATCCAATTTCTAGTTATTATTTTCCTGGCCACTGCTAGGATAGACCATAACAAGGGAAGCTTAATCTTTTTAACACATTGAGGTACAGATGTGTTGAATAATATAAGAGACTTAGAAATAATGAAATTATCTGTAAAAAGAGCCTGCAAAAATTCATTAATTGACTTCCAGTATTCTTTCAGCTTCATACAGTCATAAAACATATGAGCCCAGTCAGCATTAATTTCTACATTACATCTCTTACATAGATTATCTTTATTATTTATTTTATTCATCATCAAAGGTGTATAAAAAGATCTATGTAAAAATTTCCATGTATAAAGTCTCCAGACAATGGAAGATGTAGTTCTATAAGCAGATTCCAATATATATTGTTTATCTTGTTGAGTTGGTGGGTCCCCATTAATAGAGGTGAAATAATTCCAGTATGAATCTACACTGTAAAAGTTTCTTGTCTGATAATTTTATGTATATATGAAAGTTTACCTTTATCAGAAACTTTATGCTGTAAATTTAATATCAAGTAATCAATCAGTTTTGGAATAGATTCTTTAACTGTTATAGACATTAGATCTATTCTATCAATGAGATGTTGTCTAAAGATCTGAACCTCTAACCAGCAAGTTTCTCTTAGATCAAATTCTTGTTTTAAGAAATCTAGATTTTTAACTTTTTATCAGATATCAGCTGATACCAGTACTTTAGATCATTATCTATAGCTAAATGAGCTCCTTCAGAAGTAGATGACATAAGCATACCCTGAGTATACATTATAGGAATACAATAAAATTCCATTCCCTATACTTAGGGTGCATGAATATAAAGTTACGATAACTAATAATAATATTTAATGGGTAACAAATCATATGTTTAGGTGTAATAGGTGAAGTACAAAATTCCTTTAGCAACCACAACATGGAGTTATTTACAATCATATTTTTATGTGTTAAGGAGATTTTCATGAAGTGCATACTAATTAGCTCCCAATAATCTTTCCATTTTGTGATATATGACTGATCTATTAATAAAGTAATAACTTTTATAATAGAAGAGATAATATATAAATTAAAGTCTGGAAAAGAAATACCCCTTGAGACCAGCTATTAGTATGTTTCTTTAATGCAATCCTAGGTCTATTAGGTGCCCATAAGAAATTTAACATTAGTGTATTCAGTTTCTTGATAATTATTTTTGTAGGTGAAAGTATTATTGATTGTATTAAGTATAAAATCTTGGGGAATATTATCATTTTAATAATTGTAAGTCTCTCCTCCATAGTAAAAAACATATTATTCCAGGTATTAAAAAGATTTTGTATATTAAGAAAACAGGTATTATAGTTATTATATATAATAGATTTAATATATTTAGATAGTATTATACCTAAATAAGTTATCTGACCTGAATTGGGTACATATTTAGTAAAATCACTAATGAGAATATTTTTTCGTATATATAGGTAGTATTTTAGTTTTTCTTCATTGAATATTAAACCAGAAATACTTTTAAAATTCATCATTTTATCAAATAAAGACTGCATTGAAGAATTAGATCCTGCTGATGTAATTAGAACATCATCTGCAAAAAGTTGAATTTTTGATGTTGTATTTTTGTCTATTTCAAAACCCTCTATGTCAGTACTTTTTCTAATCAAATTAGCCCAAGGCTCCATTACTAAAGTGAATAATAGTGGAGAAAGTGGACATCCTTGCTTTGTACCTTTAAGAATGGGTATTTTTGTGAAACATATGTTCCTACCTTAATATAAGCCAGCGTTCCTTTGTATAAATGCTCAATTAAATTTACAAATGCATCAGAGAAGTTTGTGCATTTCAGTAAGGTAAACAGATAGTCCCAACTTACTGAATCAAATGCTGAACCTATATCAAGACTAATAAGTGTTAAATCTTTCTTTTTCCTATTTGCAAAATCAATTAATGTTAAAGTTCTTCTTATATTATCAAAAGTATTTCTATTTACAATGAAGCCCGTCTGATCTATATCTATAATGCCGGGATGATTGTCTTCAATCTATCAGCAAAAATACTCATAAACATTTTATAATCAACATTAAGTAATGAGATGGGTTGATATGAAGAACATCTAGTTGGATCTTTATTAGGTTTTAAAATTGGTGAAATAAATGTATATTGCCAAGATGGGGGGGTTATTAACTCAGTTTGGGCCAAAATAAAAACCTTATGTATTAATGAATATGTAGTTTTAGAAAGGATTTTATATATCTCTGGTATAATACCATCATTACCCTTAAGCTTATTTATTTGTGTAATAACTTCTGTATATGAAATACTCTTGTCCAATAGTTTAATCTGTTGTTTATTAAGCTTTTTATTCATGTTTGTGGTTATAAACTCCTTTATTTTATCTTTAGGTTCCATGTTAATGTTGTTATGGTTAATCTTGTGAAAGTGATTTCTAAATTCATCCAGTATTTCTGGTATACTAGAAACATTCTTCTTTTTCCTTAGAGAAAAGATTTCTTTGATATGGTTTTGTTTATTCAATCTTTTTGTTTTATTTTTAAGTCTATGTAAGTATTTGGGGCTTATTGAATAAGACAAAAACTTATATTTCTCTAAAGTTATTTTAACTTTATGAGTTAAAATTTCTTTGTATTTCTCATTTAGTTTGTTTATTTCTTCAATAACTTTCTTGTCCATAATATTTTCTTTATTATTATGTTTATAAGAGTCTAATTTACTTTGAATATCTAACAATTCCTTATCCCAAGATTTCCTTTTATTATTATACCATCTGATACTTTGTCCATATAGATATGATTTTAAGGCATCCCAAACATAGACAATGGAGACTTCAGGAGTATTATTTATGTCTAGAAAATGTTGTACTTCTGAAAGTATGTATTCTTTATAGTCTTTTAGCTGAGTTAAGTATGCTGGTATCCTTTTGATCTGAACATTATGAGTATTTTTTATCATGAATTCAAAAACAATTGAGTTATGATTAGATATAGGACATGAAATGATTTTGGAATTAATTAAATCTGTTACCATCTGGTTAGAAATAAAGACCCTATCTATTTTTGAATAAGTTTTGTATCTGTTAGAAAAAAAGGTGTATGGTAATGATTTTGAATCTATCTGATTATTAATATCATTCAAATGATAAGAATTAGCAAAATCATTTAATTGTTTTGCATTAGATGTAATTCTTCTTTTCCTTATAGTGGTAGTATCACTTTCATGTAGTATACAATTAAAATCACCAGCTAAAATAATATCCCCTATAGAGAATGATATGATCTTATCAATATGATGTTTCACTGTATTAATACCAATTCCAGGTATCCAATATACATTAATTAAAGTGTAAGTCTTCCCATTAATTTGTATTGTAACCATACAAAACATTCCTTTGTCATCCTGATAAGACTTAATGGTTTTAGGAATGGGCATACTTTTATTCCATAAAATAGCCACTCCTCTTTTTTTCTGAGTGTGCTCTGAACTAACCAATACTGTATACTTATTAGTGGCTAGTTTATCAATATCTTTTGTCAAGAGATGGGTTTCTTGCAGGAAGACTAGATTGGCCTTGTGTAAATTAATGTATCTTATTAGGCTTGCCCTTTTACACGGATTATTCAATCCATTAATGTTTAAAGAAATTCCTTTTAAAGATGTCATTTGGCATTTTTAAAACTCAAGAATCTTATGATCGAAATAACAAATAACAAGATAAATAATGTTACATCTCCTCTTTTAGGTGTACCTTTAAATATAGCTGTATTTATTAAATCTCTTATGGGATTTTGTATAGGATTCAATTTTGTTTGTAGTGACAATGAGTGTACAAAATATATTGTGGATGTCAAAACTATATACATATAACAATGAACAAGTGAAAATAATGTAAGGATTAAACCTTGCATCCAGCCTGGAGTTGAAAACTCCAACTTAGTGTAGTATTTACTACTCAAGTTAACCCTACCCTAAGCAGCAGTACCTCAGCTACCACCTTATCAATTTAATACTAGTTATATTTAACTGAGGTTAACAGTTTTCAATTCAATTATCTATCAAGACAAAACTACACATTTGGTAAAACAGCATCATATAAACTAAAATAAACTTTTTTTTTTTTTTTTTTAAAACTGTTCATACTACTATATAGATCTATGTAATATATAACACTTGTATTCAAATAGCATTCAAATAATCTTGATGTTAGAAATCAAGAGGAGAGAAAATTAGGTTCTAACATTCATTTAAATCAAAAACTTTGGCTAATATGATTCAGACATTACATATATTAAGATGCATCTATTTTCTGTCGTGAATACTATTAACAGCTTCCAAAAAAAAATCTTGAATTGTTTGTATATGAGCATTTACTTAAACTCATTATTGTCAATAAAGTAAAATATTGTATTCATAAAAATTATTATAAATCATATTGCATAGTTATGCAAATTCTCAGAAACACTTGCATTATTAAAAAAAAAAAAAAAAAGCCATCACACATACACACAGACGTACACCCACAGACATAAAGACACACACATACACATACAGACACACACACACACACACACACACACACACACACACACACATATATATATATATATATATATATATATATATGATCTCACTGAGTTGTGTCTTTGTTGAGCACTATCCTACTTGCTGTCCCTAGAATAAATCTGTCTGCTTTATACAAAATAATGTACAGCAAACACATTTTAGTAACCAGATTTTACAATCATGCTAACCTACTGCTTTAAAATATATGACATGACATTTCTTCCAGAATAGAGTTATAAGATTATTTATGCTTGTCAATCAGATGAATTAAATGAGTTATAATAAAGTATATGTTTGTAACACAAATTATTAACACAGATTATTATGCTGCTGTTAAGTAAATTTTCAAAAACATTTAAATAAATGTTTCATTTTCTATGCCTTCTAAAATAAGACATTTACTTACTACAAGAAACTACATCATTTATACTCATTATAACTGACATATTTTATGAATAGAGTATTTTTCCTGAATCTGTGGTGTGTCAGTGTGATAACTATGTCAAAGGTTATACTAACTGCTTTCAGTTTCTCTGTGAGAATTCTGTGAGTTGAAGTTTTTGAAGTAGTTCATGAACACTGTGCATGAGACAGCCCACATCTCAGATTGTCTCTCTTAACATTTTGGCGGGAAACTTATTAAAAACTAGTGACAAACATTCATTTAGTAGTGTAAATGTATGTAAACATGACAAAACCTTCACAATGTATTCCACAGACCATTACAGCCTCTTACTTCTTTTTCAGAAAGAGAAACAAATTGAATCACAGCTTGCCATTAAATCTTCAGATATTTTGACTGGTTATGAAACAAAACATTATAACTGACATATTTTATGAATAGAGTATTTTCCTGAATCTGTGGTGTGTCAGTGTGATAACTATGTCAAAGGTTATACTAACTGCTTTCAGTTTCTCTGTGAGAATTCTGTGAGCTGAAGCTTCTTTTTTTTCAAAACATTTTTTTTTTTTCAAAACAAGAGCTGAAGCTTCTGAAGTAACTCATGAACACTGTGCATGAGACAGCCCACATCTCAGATTGTCTCTCTTAACATTTTGGCAGGAAACTTATTAAAAACTAGTGACACACATTCATTTAGCAGTGTAAATGCATCTAAACATGACAAAACCTTCACAATGTATTCCACAGATCATTACAGCCTCTATGTAAGTGAAATTAAGCCCAAAATTACCAACAAGCAATAAAACTCAACATTCTTCTCCCAACTCAATTTTCATACAAATCCTATTATTCACTGTGCCCACACAATCAAAAGCATTTCTATATATTAATAAAGAAAAGAAAAGAGAGTAGAAAATAAAAGGGAGTGAGGCAGAAATAAAAAAATGTAAGAGAAAGCTGTAAGAAGTATATACAATGGAATGTTACTTACTGTTTATATTAATAGAGTTAAAAATAAAACATATGATTTACTCTTATTTAGTTCTGATTATTATTAGTTAAAGCATAACAGATTATTTACAAACAAGCATAAGCAGTATAATCAAGAAAGTATAATTAGAAATAGCATTTGAAGAACTTATAAAAACTTTTACAAGGAATAAATATGTTATTATTCTATTAATGATATTTTCATTACTGTTCACTTCCTGCCCTCCCCCACCCTTTACCCACTACATAATCTAAATAGAATGTCATTGTTTAAACAAAGAAAATAATAAAAGGAGAAGGAAAAAAGGTAAAGATAAAAAAATGTATCAAATTACTAACCTTACTTCTTTTCAGAAAGAGAAACAAATTGAATCACAGCTTGCCATTAAATCTTCAGGTATTTTGACTGGTTATGAAACAAAACATTTCTTTGCACATAGAGAATAACTTTGATTAAATCTTTTCCAAAATATTTGTGGCTTTCTGGAAATGCAGGAACTATATTCAAAAAGATTAATAATGAACTAAAATGATGAGAGAGAAAAAAACATATAACAAATCATTTGTTTTTTTAGTCTCTTCTTCTTCTCTGAAGTCTTCCACGAAGCTTCAGTTGCCAATCTCTTTAATGAAGAACTAGCCCATTCCATTTCTTCTATTTTATCCAAAATCCTTTTTTCTTTGACAAACAGTAAAGCAGAGTCTAAATCATCGAAAACCTTAGGACCATCAGGAAGGAAGATTTTAAGCTTGGCAGGAAACAGAAGGTATGTTTTAAACTGTGCTTTTTAAGCTCCCTTATTAGTGGCAGAAAAACTTTTCTTTTAGCTATTACCATGGAAGAATAGTCATTGTCAAAATGCACAGTTGTCTCATTAATCTTAACAGGAGCTTTAGCCCAAGCAGATTTAAGAACCATCTCTTTATCAAAAGATGATAGAAATCTAACTATAACTGATCTAGGATATTTTTGTTAGAGTTAGTATTAGCTATAGATCTATGTGCTCTTTTCGATACCAAAAGAGAATGCTTCTGTTAAGTCTAAAGTTTTAGGAGCCAAGTTGTTAAAAAAGAAGTAATATTGTTACCTTCAATATTTTCTGGCAGTCCAAAAATCCTAATGTTATTGCGCCTAGATCTATTTTCCAGGTCATCCAGCTTTGTTTGTAAATGTCTATTTTGTTTCAGCAGAAACTCAATGTTGATTTCCTCTTCTTGGATTCTATTTTCCATGTCATTCACAGCTTCTTCTATGCCTGTCATCTGGATCTTCTGTTGTTGCAGGTCTGTATGTAACAGGTCTATTTGTTTTGTAGTTTTTTCTATGAAGGTGTCTATTTTAGTATCCATTTTATCCATTTTATCAGTAAGTTGCTGGATTATAATTATCAGAGACTGAAGTTCTTTCTTGATGCTGGAGTCTTGAGAATTTGTCTTACTGGAACTCATTTCAGACTGGTAAACTGACAGGAAAATTTCCACAGTGATTTCTGACAGGAATATTGTTAAGATTTCCTTTCTTTTTTAGATATAGTTCAAGAACTATATAAAACAAACGTATTTAGAAAGAAAATTACTTCAAAAATTAATTTTTTAAGTAATTAATTCCTGTCAGTGTAATGAAATTGGTGGAGCTGAAGAAATCTGCTGCTATCCTGTGTTCATCCTTGGCCACGCCCCCCACAAGCCCTTTCTCAATACTATTACAAATTCCATTAAAATACATGCATTTAAATAGGAGCCAAAATCACATGATTTGCAGCCTTAATCATGTGACAAATATATAAAATAACATAATACTAAACATCCAAAAACATTTATTTCATATAAACAACATTATATTTTCATAAATTACTTTTATTTCAATTTATTCCACTGTATTTTGATTAAAACAGGTTTTAATGTAACAGCAGCATTTAGACCTGGTGGACAATCTGCTGCTAGTCTTATTATCCACTCATATTCTTTTAATTCTAATAAATTATTAACATCACCACGCCTATCTGATACATAAACCATATCTATAACTCTAAACTTAAATTTATGATCAGAATTGTGTGCAATTATGTGTTTATATAAGGCATTTCTATCATTTGCCTTCTTATTTCAGACTTATGTTCGATAATTCGTTCCTTCAATTTTCTAGTGGTTTTACCCACATAGAAGGAGGGGCATAAGGTGCAGGTAGCCAAATATACCACATTATTGCTAATACAACTAGCTGCCACATTAAATTTATATACCCTATGTGTTAGGGGATGTGTAAAAAAATTATTAACAGTATAATCCATGATATCTATACAACAACTACAATTCAAACATCTAAAAGTACCTTTCTTATTAACACTACATCGAATGTTCTTCTCTTTAAAATCTTTATAACATAATTTGCTCTGTTTATTATTGGATATAATTTTGAGCAACAACATATTTTTGTTTAACAAACAATTTTATTTGCAGCGCACAGGTGTAGCAATGGGAACACCAGTGGCTAACACCTATGCGAATTTAGTATTATTTCAGTGGGAAAAAGTATACGTATTGGATAAAGTTAATTTATTGAGTAAAAATGTTTTGTTTTATCAGCGTTTTGTAGATGATTGTTTTTTAATATGGGGAGGGTCCATTGTTGAGTTGAATGAATATGTGGAGTTTTTAAATACGTCCACGCAGTTTTTAAAATTTAAAATGGAATATTCAGATAGTTCTATAAACTTCTTGGATTTGAAAATAGGTATAAAAAACTATAGTATTTATACTACTGTGCATAAGAAAGATGTTAATGCATGTAGGTATATACATCATGATAGTATGCACGCACCCCATATTTTCAAGGGTATAGTGAGGTCACAATTTGGCAGAATCAGTAAATTAAACACTGAAGACACATATTTTTTGTCACAACTAGATGAGACGATGAATGAATTTGTACATAGTGGTTATCAGAGAGAGGTTTTAGAGGCCATAAAAGCTGAAACTATAATGGCTAGACAGACAAAGTTGAAACCTATATTTTCTTTATCTGAAGAGTCAGTAATAGAGCATACTGGATGTGTCATGAAGTCAGAAAAAATCAGATATGTTACATCATATAATGCAATGACGCAGTTAGTTAAAAAAATTATTCAGAAGTACTGGGTAGTACTAATGGCTTCAGATGAAATTAAGGCTATTTTGGATAACAAGCCATTTTTTTCATACAAAAATAGGAGAAATTTAAAGAGTAAATTATGTTATAAAGATTTTAAAGAGAAGAACATTCGATGTAGTGTTAATAAGAAAGGTACTTTTAGATGTTTGAATTGTAGTTGTTGTATAGATATCATGGATTATACTGTTAATAATTTTTTTACACATCCCCTAACACATAGGGTATATAAATTTAATGTGGCAGCTAGTTGTATTAATGTGGTATATTTGGCTACCTGCACCTTATGCCCCTCCTTCTAGGTGGGTAAAACCACTAGAAAATTGAAGGAATGCATTATCGAACATAAGTCTGAAATAAGAAGGACAAATTATAGAAATGCCTTATATAAACACATAATTGCACACAATTCTGATCATAAATTTAAGTTTAGAGTTATAGATATGGTTTATGTATCAGATAGGGGTGGTGATATTAATAATTTATTAGAATTAAAAGAATATGAGTGGATAATAAGACTAGCAGCAGATTGTCCACCAGGTCTAAATGCTGCTGTTACATTAAAACCTGTTTTAATCAAAATACAATGGAATAAAATGAAATAAAAGTAATTTATGAAAATATAATGTTGTTTATATGAAAGAAATGTTTTTGGATGTTTAGTATTATGTTATTTTATGTATTTGTCACATGATTAAGGCTGCAAATCATGTGATTTTGGCTCCTATTTAAATGCATGTATTTTAATGGAATTTGTAATAGTATTGAGAAAGGGCTTGTAACCCGAAAGCTTTGCCGTAACCAGGACACACAACCCAGCCTGATAACCTGTAATAAGTGTATGTAATGCAATGTACAATACATGCACCTATGTGCTGTCAGTACAGTAGCAATTGGTGTGAGTGTCATGTGTGGGACACAACCATATATGAGGCCTGTACAGCACTGTTATTCATGTGAATGTGTGACATACAGGTGCAGTAGTCCAGGTTATGTGCTGTTATACTGGCATGTAGTTTATCATGGCAGTACTACTGTTGACAGTGCCAACCCAGGCAAGAGCAGAGTGCTTAATGTAGTACTGACAACAGGCATACCTGCGAGCATGGCTGGACACTGATGCCTCCCTGTTGTATCCCTGATGTGTGAGCTATATCATAGTATATACCCCTTACTGGTCTGTCAATGCACTCATGCTACTGCATAGTTACCTGCTAAGCTGAATACTGACAGTCCCTGTACAGATGTTCAGATGGCAGGTATCCAGATGGGATATGTACAAGCAACCTACGCTTGATTGCCACCCTGCTATGCATGTGGCATGTGTATGAGATGCATCCCTGTAGTACCAGTGCTGGGGTATACTATGGGTTGTATTGCAGTCATGGCCAATGTGTGATGGTGGGTTTGGCAGAGTGTAATCATGGGTTTCAGGGAGTACAATATCCAGTGGGTGCTGTGTACACTATTACACCAAGGTACACCAGGGATATGTCCCATGTACCTCATTATGGTTGCCACTGTCACCATCAGTCATACAGATAACTGTTACCACAATCCAGGCCAGTTATGCATGTGATGTGTGCAGCCTACCTGTAACACATTGGAGACACAGTCAAGGCAGTTAGCAGAGATAGGCCCTGGTATCTCAGATGTGTGTCTGGCTGTTATGTGTCTGTAAATGTGTATATGATGGTATGTCACACTAAGTATCATCCAAATACACCCATTACATCCCCCAGTAGTATACTGTACTGGGGATGTTCTGAATGTACCATGTAACCTGGGACACACCTCACCCTAAAAGCTGTGTGGTGTATGCAGTGTAAGCCACACATATCAGTATCACATATCAGTATCATGACATAGCTAGGTAGGGGTCTAGTCCCAGTGTTGGCAAGTAACAGTGTGTGTGTATGTGGATGGGTCTACATCAGGTTGCAGGATATACATGCCTCAATGGGCCACCTGTCCATGTGGCACAGGCAATAGCCAGTATAGTAAACTGTGAAATATGTTCGACTGTACCACAGATATATCACAGACATGGTGTTAGCACAGTGAAATATCCTGTTGTGCAATATGACTGCAGACCATCCTTGTGCTGACACATGTACATCTACAACACATATGGATAATATTATAGAGACCGCAATCAACCACTGTTACTAACAGCTATAATGCATCATTGCTGGATGGCTAAACTACCTGCCAAATATGCCTCACTCTCTACTCCCTATAACATGTTACACTGCAGGACTGTAGTACACTGTTGTACAGTCGCCGTATGCATCAGAACCATATCAGCCTGTCCCTGCATTGATGGTATGGATGACAGGGATGGGGCACAAGTATCATCATATGCACAGGGTGTGGTATTGGTTTGCCAGAGGCTGAGGGTTGTCCATACATTTGACACCATGTGTGTGGATGAGGGGTGTACTCTGGGGAGCCGGCCGAGGTGATGTGGTGTGTGTAGGTATGGGGTTGCCCTAGGTGTGGTTGCATAGTGTATGGGTATGCATGCATGCACACAGTTCTGCCATGTGGTTGCCTTACACAGGTGTTTATGGACAGCTGCAGACCATACCTGGCGGGGTGTGCAGATCACTGCCTCTGGCCATGGACAAGTGGACTGTGCCTGGCAGGGGTCCCATAGGCATGTCCAGGTACAGGCCATGATGTGCTACTCTCACCTGCTGATGACATTTGTCCGCTGGTACCAGGTCCTTCCTGGGACTGGCCAGGATCACATACATGTGGCCTGCTGTGGTGTGGTGTGGACAGCACACCGCCCGCACTGCCGGGGCTGCTACTGCCACTACAGGAGCCCCTTGGTATCCTAGCATGTCCACATTGACTCAAGCTGTTGGTGTTGCTGGCCCACATCCACCCCTCATCCCCACCACACATTGAAGCATGGACACACCACGTTCGATGAGGTCCATCATCTCATCATTGTGCTCGGTATAAGCATGGATGGCACCTGACAGTTCACGGAGGTTGTCACTTACAGATGCTAGAGCAGCCCTCTGCAGCCTAAGGCCCTGTCTGGTGTGATTTTCAATAAGTGCCTGCATCACCATTACAGCCTGAAACATGCTTATGCTGGTAGCAGCTGTGTCGCCTCTGCCAGGGTCATGATGTCCAGTGGCCCTACCATGAGCACCCTGGGGCATCTGCCTATGTGGCAGCCTGACAGACATCCGGCTATGCCTGCTGTGACTGGACACAGTAGGCATGGTTACCACACTTTCCTGTGCACTGCCACTAAACACCAGCTATCCCTCTGCTATGGCCACTGGTGATGGGGTGCATATAGGCACTGAAACTGTGTGAGTGGGGGAGGCTAAAAGGGGGATGTCAAATGTTGGTGCGGTGTCGGCCCCCTGACAACCCCACCTGTGCCTCAACATTATTATCATCATCCGTGTCTGTATGGACACCTACATCAGATTGCATGCAGGAGGGACCCTGACTCACCTCGCCACCTGTGGGGGAAAACAATAAATGCACTTTAAAACCTGTACAGCATTGCCTAACAGTACTCACACACACACACACACACACACACACACACACACACACACACACACACACACACACACACGTACACACACACATACCTCTGTAATACCTACCTGTCCATGGCTTTACAGACAGTCCCATGTATATGTCCATGTGTTACCCAATCCTGCATCACACTTGTTAACATACACACATTGATACCACTCATTAACATCACAGCTCCTCTAAATGCACACAAAAGTGGCCACAACACAAGGCCTGTTGTTACTTTACCTGCCTGACCTGTGTGTAATGGATTTACCTGGCCTCACTACTGTCATTTGGTATGCACCCTCTGTATGGCCGGAATGATGTGCATGGCACCTATATGCATGGGCTACTATGTTGTATCCATAAAAGCTTCCACTGGTGTGTCATGTGTATGTAATGCTCAGTGCATGCCAGATATGCTGCTCCATCAGCCCATCATGTGCCAGCTGTAATATTTGGATACACACCCTGGTGTTGACTATTACTTTCCCAATGCATCTGTAGAGCTGCATATGTGGGATGTAGGTGACCTCTCTGCTGACTGCAATATTAAGTGTGTAGCTGGAGTCTACCTTTCCTCTGGATGCCTGTTCCACGCTACAGACCATATTATACTTTTTGCTGTCCTGTGATTACAC
The DNA here is from genome assembly GCF_019279795.1 of Protopterus annectens. Lineage (NCBI taxonomy): Eukaryota > Metazoa > Chordata > Ceratodontiformes > Protopteridae > Protopterus > Protopterus annectens. The sequence continues at coordinate 1,209,032,278 of NC_056728.1, forward strand.
ACATGACAGGTATTCCTGGTGTGTAATGTGGCAGTCCATGTCCATGTACTGCATGGTCCCAAAGGGGGTGTACAGCCATATGAATAGCCCACAATCACACATGTGTACACATGGCCACACACACAAACACACACATGCACACACACATCATACATGCATCTACCTCCCTCCGCTTCACTAGAGTGACCCTGAAGGCAAAGTAATCACCAGGATGCACACATACACACACATACAGGTGAGGTTGCACAATGATAGTACACACAGTCCTCCTATTACCCATCTGTCAACATGCAGACCATATAGTACAGAACAGTATGTAGTTCAGCTATAATCAATCCATGCTAGCAACAGTATACATGAATGTGATGCATGTGCTTTGTCTACACATGGGTATATGTATATTTCTGGACATACATGCTGATATACACACATATATATATATATATATATATATATATATATATATATATATATACTTATATATTATATATGTGACATATGTACACATATGCATATCTATATGTGGGGTACATTCAGTCATCAGCTCCACAATCTCACAACACCTTCCTGCACAGTTGCACTGTTCTGCCTTGCTACAACACAGACAGGTGCCACATATGGACATGGCCTTACATTAGTGAGGTATATGTGGGACCTGATTGCAGGCAACCGTATTAAACACCTATGGCATTCCAGCATGCTACATTACAGATTCACCTGAGTATCCTGCTAGTGGTGGGCCATGGCTCCCACATGTCCATCATAATGACATTACTTCCACCACCAGCTATTGCCCACATAATAAATATACTTCCCATTATACAACACACACACTATGATGGCTTACATCTTGAATGTCAGTCCTGACCTGCACAGTTAACAGCTATGGCCTACTACCCACAGGGACAGACACTATTGTCCATAGCAGTTGTTCAGTTGAACATCATCACAACAACATCTGATGGCACATATAACTCATTCCATATCATCTATCCCATTATGATGGACCAGGTACTACATTGTAATACATGTACATATACTTCACATACCTATTGTGGGAATGATGTCTTTATGAATGGCAGCTGGCTAAATGCCTGCATCTTCAGCTGTTAGTTTGATGGGCTTTAGTTTTTTTTTCCGCTTTTGCTTTCATTCTCTCTCTCTCTCTCTCTCTCCCTCCCACTCTCTCCAGTGAATGGATTGAGCTGCTTTGAATAGATTGCAGCCTGGCTTTAGTAGGTGATGCACTTGATGAGGTGATGGCCTACACTTGCAAACTGCATGCAGCTTGCTGTGTAGTACTTCCAAATACCACTGTCATAGCAACCACCTACTATAAATCCCTACATCATGTGGGCGTGGTCCCTTTACCTTTCTTGTGTGATGGACATCCTTCCTGTGTGTGGGCATCAGTGTTACAGACAGCAGGTAGCAATGCCTCTTACAGGAGAACCGGCGCACTCAGGGCAGCTACATATTTGTAGGAGGGTCAGGAACTACAGACAGAGTGTGAGTAGAGTTGTGTTATGCTTTGCATAGTACTGGTGTTA